>NC_067137.1:107522329-107802329 GCF_903995435.1 Acomys russatus | reverse complement strand
GAAGGGCTTTGGAGCCACCATGCTAGGCACAGTCCTCCGTTAGGAATTAGGGCAAGAATAGGAGCTGCCTCTATGGTCAGGGAAGGGAGCCCACCAGGAGATGGTGACATTCCCACAGTGGGCCATACTTGGAGCCAGGACCAGCCTTGTGGGCGTGTGACCTGCCTACTTGGAGGCTCTTGCTCAGAAGAGTCACCACTTGGTAGCATGCTACTGTCACTCATTGTGAAATACTTTACCGATGGAAAAGGGTCCCTGTCCTAGGCCTCTGAAACACCATAACCAGTCCTTCCTGAAGCTAGCCATCCTCTCACCTTGGTAAATTAAAAGTAATCCCATAAATAACCAGGAAATCAAAACAAAAAAAATGGTAGTAGGCATTACTGGACATGGTAGCACACACCTTTAATCCCAGCACTTGGGCGGCAGAGGAAGGCAAATCTCTGAGTTTTAGGCCAGCCTGGTCTACATAGTGAATTCTATGCCACCCTGAGCTATACAATGAAACCCTGAATTAAAAAAAAAAAAAAAGCATAAAGAATAAACAAACAGCAAAAAGATCAGAGTGTAAATGCAGACACTGAATTTTCTTTTAATGGACTTTTAAAAATATATAAGAACTTTAAAAAAGATTGTTTAGACTTTTAACAATCTGTATGAGTGTTTTCATTTGCTTGTATAAATAGCGCATTTATACAAGCCGCAGAGGCCAACAGAGGGCACCAGCTCCCCTGGAACAGGTGTTATTGATGATTCTGAGTCCTTATGTGGGTGCTTGGAAACAACCCAGATCCTTGACAAGAGAAGCCACTGTCTTAACTTCTGGTCCATCTTTCCAGCCCTAAGAACTTTTTCATAACAAAAATAATTTTTTTGAGCTAAAATGGAAGATGGAGAAGGTTGTTGAGCTATACATTAAGCAATATTTTTATATTTACTTAAGTTTAAATTTGGTTCCTTTGCTTATGATCTTACTTTATTTTTAAAAATGTTTCCTTTATTTTTATTTTATGAGTTCAGTTGTTTTGCCTGTATGTATGTCTGTGCACCATGTATATGCAGTGCCCACAGAGGCCAGAAAGCATCAGACCCTCAGAACTGGGCTTACAGAGGATGATGAGCTGACATGTGCATGCTGGGAATTGAACCTGCATCCTCTGCAAGAGCAGCCAATAATCTTAACTGCTGAGTCAACTCTCCATACTCCAAAGAAGCAACTCTTTTAATTTTTTTCTATTTTTAAATTACAGAATAAACATTTAATTGGGGCTTGCCTACAGTTCTAGAGGGTTAGTCCATTGTCATCATGATGGGAAGCCCGCAAACGTAGTGGGTGCTGAGAGCTTTGCATCTTTTTTTAAAAAATTAATTATTTATTCACTTTACACCCTGAGCATAGTCCCCTCCCTCCTCTCCTCCTGGTCCCACCCTCCTTCCCTTTTTCCCCCTTCCTTCTCCCCTATTCCTCAGAAAAGGGGAACCACCTACCCACCTACCACCCCAACTCACCAAATCGCATTAGGACTGAGTTTCTCTTCTTCCCCTGTGACCTGGCAAGGCAGCCCCACCAGGGAAAGTGATCAAAAAGCAGGCAGCAGAGTCCATGTCAGAGACAGCCCCCGCTCCCCTAACTAGGGCACCCACATGAAGCCTGAGCTGCCCATCGGCTCCATCTGTGTAGGGGGCCTAGGTCCAACCCATACGTGGTCCTTGGTTGGTGCTTCAGTCCCCACAAGCCTCTCTGGGCCCTGGTTAGTTGGCTCTGTTGGTCTTCTTTTGGAGCTTCAGTCACCTCCAGGTCCTTTTCTCCTTCCCCTCACTTTTCAACAAGACTCCCTATGTTTGGCTCTGAGTCTCCACATCTGTTTGGATCCACTGTTGGGTGGAGCCTCCCAGAGAACAGCTGTGCTAGGCTTCTGTCTGCAAGCTTGGCAGAATATCGTTAATAGTGTCAGGGGTTGGCTCTCTCCCATGGGTCAGGCATTGGGTGGACATTCCCTCAATCTCTTCTCTATCTTTATTCCTGCACATCTTACAGGCAGGGTAAAGTGTTTGTGGGTGGCTAGTGTTCCCCTCCCTCCACTAGGAATCCTGTGTATTTAGAGAGTGTCCTCTTCAGTCTCCATGAACCTGCTACTAGGGGTCTCAGCTAGAGTCACCCCCATAGCCTCCCAGAAGCCTACCTACCCTGTCCAAGGCCTCCAGCTTGTCACAGAGATGTCCCTGCCCATGGTTTCTCTTCTCTCTTCAGGCCTCCTGTCCTCCTGCCCCCGCTCTCCCCAGGTCTGATCTCCACCCTCATTTCTCTCTGTGCTACTCTCCTATCCTGTTCCCTCCCTTCAACCACTTCTGTCTGTTCCATTTCCCCTTTTGAGTGAGATTTAAGCATCCCCTCTTGATCCCCACACATTAATAGTGGGAGACTTAAACACCCCACTCTCACCAATGAACGGATCATCGAAACAGAAACTAAATAGAGAAATAATGAAACTAACAGATGTCATGAATCAAAAAGGACCTAGTAAATATCTACAGAACTTTTCACCCACACAAAAGAGTAAACCTTTTTCTCAGCACCACATGGAACCTTCTCCAAAACTGACCACATAGTCAGGTCACACAGCAAACCTCAACCGATACAAGAAAATTGAATTAACCCATTGTACCTTGTCAGATCACCATGGATTAAAGCTGGACTCAACAACAACAGAAATAACAAAAAGCCAACACACTTATGGAAACTTAACAACTCCCTACTCAATGACCACTGGGTCAGGAGAGAAATAAAGAAAGAAATTAAAGACTTCAAAATTCAAAGAAATTCAAAGAAAATGAAGGCCCAACATACCCAAAGTTATTGGACACAATTAAAGCAGTGCTAAGAGGAAAGTTCATAGCATTAAGTGCCTTCATAAAGAAAGTGGAGAGAGCTTACCCTAGCAACTAAACAGCTCACCTGAAAGCTTTAGGGGAAAAAAAAAAAAAAAAAAAAGGAGGGCTGGAGAGATGGCTCAGCAGTTAAGCACACTGACTGCTCTTCCAGAGGACCTGGTTCAATTCCTATCACCCACATGGCAGCTCACAACTGTCTGTGTTCCAAGATCTGACACCCACATACATACATGCAGTCAAAACACCAATGCACATAAAATAAAAATAAATTATTTTTTGAAAAGAGGCAAACACACCCATGATGGCAGGAAATTAAAAATTTTTTTAAAATTTTTACTTGTATATGGGTGTTATGCCCGAGTGTATGTGTGTGTGTGTGTGTGTGTGTGTGTGTGTGTGTGTGTGTGTGTGTGTGTGTACCACTTGCATGCAGCACCTATGGAGGCCAGAAGATGGTGCTGGATCCCCCTAAGACTGACTGGAGTTATAGATAGTTGTGTGCCATTGTGTGGGTGCTGGGAATGAAACCCAGGTCTTCTGAAGAGCACCTAGTGTCTTAACCTTGGAGCCATCATTCCAGTCCCAAGAACATTTTTATAATAAAAATAACTATCTTAGCATAAAATGGGGATGACAGGAGAGGAGGCTCAACCGTATCCTGAGCATTTTGATTTTACATTTACTTAGATTGAATTAAGTCCTTTGTTTATATCCATATTGTTATTCTGTTCAGAATTCTGTAACAAAATTACTTAGGCTGGATAGTTGTAACCAATAGAAATTATTTCACACGGTTCTGAAGGCCGAGAAATCAAAGATCACGGTGTTGGTAAATTTAGTGTTTCATAAAAGCTCATTTCTTTCTTCTTGGTTAACACCTACTATTGCGTTGTGACTCCGTGGAAGAGGCCTCCTTAGGAAGCCACCAGTCACACTCATGCTATGATGTGACTCCCTCCCAAAGCTGCCACCTCCTTACCTCATCACCTCAGAGTTAGGGTCCCAGCACCTGAACTTTAGGGAAACCTGAACTTTCAGACCATAGCACTAACTAACACAACAATATTTTATGACCATGAGCACATAGTACATAGTAACTGCTGGATAATGCTTTATTCCCATAACTGACGTTTTAGGCTTGAACACTCAGCACATTTAAAAGAATACATTTCCGTCTTAAAGAGTTCATGTAAGTAAACTAGTGAAGCAGGCATGAACTGGAAATTTCACACTCAAAATGAAACTGCAGGCTTCCCAGCTTGTACTATGTTGTTTTAAATTTAGCAACAAATAAAAACTTACAAGTGGTCACACAGAACGGAGCCATTTGTGTTCTGTTTTCATGGCTGAGGTCACCGTGCTATTCTTATTTATGTCTAACCATTGTTTGTTTCAGTTTTCTCTTTAAATACAACCAGCTGTGGGTCTATGGTAAGTTGGGATGTGAACCATGCCCCACCTGTAAACGTGGACACTTTCAAGCCCTCATGAACCTGAAAAGATCCCGAGTGGCTGTCCCACTCGTGCCCTGAGCTGGAGGGAACCCAAGAGCTGGGAGCTGGCAAACTCGTGTCCACATGGAATAAGTAACAAGCGCTCAACAAATTTACGGTTTTATATCTCTTGGTAAAACTCAGCCACGACAGCTGTTTAGAACCTGGAGTCAGCAAACACATGTTTGAGTGCTTCTCACCAACAATGATTAATGATGCCGACACATGGTAATAATACAAAGCAAGAAGCTCTGTAGGTTCCATTCCTGGTTTTGAATTCTATACAGAGAATACACCCTTTGGTTACCAGCATCCAGGCAAGTGTGCATCACTGCCTAATGATGCTTGCTTTCTTTCTTTCTTTCTTTCTTTCTTTCTTTCTTTCTTTCTTTCTTCCTTCCTTCCTTCCTTCCTTCCTTTCTTCCCTCTCTTTCTCTCTCTTTCTTTCTCTGTCAGTCTCTTTCTCTCTTTCTCTTCCTCTCGCTTTCTAGGTTTTATTTTAAGTGTGTGTGTGTGTGTGTGTGTGTGTGTGTGTGTGTGTGTGTGTGTGTGTGTGTGCGCGTGTGTGTAGGTGTCTCTAAAGGGCAGAAGGCTTTGGATCCTGGAAGGTGGAGTTACAGGTGGTTCTTGCCGCTTAATATGGGTGCTGGAAACTGAACTCTGTTCATCTGCAGGAGCTGTAAGTGCTCTTATCCAGCCGTGGTAGCAAATGTCTTTAATCTTAGTACCTGGAAGGCAGAGGCAAGTGGATGTCTGTGAATTCTAGGCCAGCCTGGCCTGCACAGCAAGTTCAGGCTTAGGTACATGGTCAGGGGTGAACTTAAAAATCTCAGAGTAAAACAACCAGTAAGATTTGCCAGTGAGGATATTTATCGCCATGCCACTTACAACAATAACTGGAGGGCCTTGGTTAATCTGAGTGGAGGAACATGTGTTAGAATGTAGCAGGCACTCGAAATGATCATAGCTAGGGGTGTTGATTCTACGGACACATTTTCACACTGTATTCGTGTCTTAAACAATGGTATTACAAAACAGTGTATGATATGCCATCTCTTCTTTTCTAAAATATGAATATGCATATTATTAGCACATGCCACCTACTCCCCAGATGGAATGCCAACGAGTTTATGTTTCCTTTTGTATCCAAATTACATTGATTCCAGATCCCTCCCCCACCACCAACACAGACACACACTACAGATCCCTGAAAACTCATTTCTCTAGCTCCCATCTCTGATGGTTTGTGTTGATTGTCAACTTGAAAAGATCTAGGATCACCTGGGAGACAGATCTCTGCCTATATCTCTAAGAGAGTTTGTAGATGAGGGGCTCTCAGCCTTCCTAAAGCTGCGACTCTTTAATAGAATTCCTCATACTGTGGTGACCCCAACCATAAAATTATCTCACTGCTACTTCAAAAATGTAATTCTGCCACCGTTATGAATCATAATGAAAAAAATCCATGTTTTCCAATGGTCATAGGTGACCCCTGCAAAAGGGTAGTTTGGCCCCCAAAGGGTCAGGATCCACCAGTTGAGAACTGCTATTCTAGATATAGTTTATTGGAGGGCTAAGACTCACTCTGAAGGCTGTTGGCCCTATTCCATGGGGTCAGGTCCCAGTCTGCATGAACAGAAAATGTTGGGTGAGTACCAGCAGTCATTGTTCTCTGCTTCCTGACTGCAGATGTAGGGTGGCCAGCTGCCTCCAGCTCCTACTGCCAGGCCTTCCCTGCCTCAATGGATGCCTCACCTCCCTCGCCTTCCCTTCCTATCACCCTCACACTGTTAACTGTGACGACCCTTTCAGCCCTTCAGGGATTCTGTCACAATAATGAGAAAAGTAACTTAGCTACTTCTCCATCCGAGGTCATTCTGGGAAGCCCTGGTCAACGCTAGACAAAGCCCCTTCTTTAGCCCCTACTTTGTGGCAATAAAGCACAGAATCCCCATGGGTCAGCTCTGGCTATGGTGGGAGCAGCTCTCTGCCAGAACGCTGGCTCCATGGTGGGCTTAAATTTACCATAATCTCAGCTCAGAACAGGCACAAATGTTTGAAAGAATAAGCCAGAGTCACATATAGTTGCCATCTTTCCTGACTAAAGCTGTACATATTTCTGGAAATCATGGAATCAAAGTTGTCTTCACCGAGCTCTGTGCGTGGAGCCCTGGAAAGTAGCCTGAGTTGGGGACTAATCTAGCTCTCTTCTAGCTCTCAAGATGACCTTCCTAGGTCCAAGAGCGGACTTTCACACCCACCTAGGATGACTCAGAAAAGGAAGATTTACTTTAAAGGAACCCTGCCCCCAACCCAGAGATAGACCCTACCGATGAATTAGAGCATAAGATTTGAGTCTGACATCACTGGCAGCAGATGAGCCAAAAGTCTGGTTTCAGAGGCAATCCCAGCATTGCAAATGACACACAAGGACAGACAGCAGTCCAAGGCAACCCTTGTTCAGATAAAAACTTCTTCGACTTCGTGAACGGCACAGTCAGGGGAAAGAACAGCCCGTTTCCCATCAGCCATCTCGTCACTGCTACAGGCCAAACAGCTGAGGTCATATTTGCGATGAGTGCCATTTTCTCTCAGTATTTCAGGCTTTACGTTTGTGGTCTTGAGACTGAGGGCTTCCAATAAACATCAGAGGTCTGCCCCAAAGCAGAAAAATGCCACCACTTCCAGAAACGGCATATTGCCAACACATTTCCAATGTTATTTCTGTAGTAACCAGCTTCAATGTGAGAGGAATGGGCTCCATCCCAGGAACCCTGTGTGTGTGTGTGTGTGTGTGTGTGTGTGTGTGTGTGTGTGTGTGTGTGTGTGTGTGTGTGTGGTCATGTACCCTCATACAAGTGTATGCAGAAACTCTAGCTAATTAAACCTGGTGAGATGGTGGGTAATGTTGATTTGCATTTCAGGGCTTTTTTTTTTTTTTTTTTTTTTTTTTTTTTTTTGGCTTGGGCTTTAAGCATAATCTGAAAGTAGAACAGGGACAAAGCATGCACACACTAAGTTCAGTTTGAATGGTTTTTGCTTTATTTCTGTTTTTGAGACAGGCCCATGTTGGCTTGAATTCCGCATCCTCTATATTTACAGGTATGCGGCACCGCACCTGGCTTGTATGGGTTTTAAGTCTTTCGTGTCTTATTTTCCTTTGTTTTCCTCCCCCTGAAAACAACACTCCGTCTGATTAACTAAGGGTTTCAGCGAATTATGTTTTATTTGATGGACTTACAGATTTTATAGATAATTGTCTAGAAACCAGCCAGATTCATGGTGGCAGAAGGGGCCTTTCTGACCAGAGTGGAGCCTATTGAAAGGCAGAGACTGGAGAGTGAGGTATTTGTTCATTTGATGTGAACTGGAGTCTGAAGGGCCTGTTTTTTAAAAAGCATTCATTTTAGCTGGACATGGCGGTGCATGCCTGCAGTCCCAGCACTTAGGAAGTGGAGGCAGGAAAACAGGTCAACTTCAGCCATGTAGCAAGTCTGGGGCTACATGCAACCCTGCCCTTAACACCTCCCTCCCGCAACTCATTTTAGCAATTTGTTAAATTTAAGTGAGATTTATTTCATACTACCCTGGAGGGATTTGTTGCTTGATTTGTTTTTTTTTTTTTTTAAGGTAGAGTCACTATGTAGTCTTAGCTGGCCTGCAGCTCACAAAACTCACCAAACTCCACTTGCCTCTGCCTCCTAAGTGCTGGGATTTAAGGTGTACGACCCATGCCCAGCTTACCACAGAATTTTAAAACCACAGAGACACCTTGATTAACTTGCCTGTAGCTCACTTTTTAAACTCACACTTGTTTTTTGTTTTTTGAAACAATATGAACTTTACATTTCGAGCTCCGAAGCAATTGTTTTTCTCTGCGTTTGCTCAGCTTCCCATCTGTCAGGTAACAAACGGGCTGGTGCTTTTTAAGACATTTTTACAATTTCAAATTACCGAAGTAATACATATTCATTGATGAATAAATGATAAATACAGAAGATCCCAGAGAAAAAAAACACCCAGAATCTTACCATGCTGTACATGAAGAAGTTGCTCATTTGAGATCTACGCCTCCAGCCTTAGGCATGTGGACACACACACGCACACACACACATACACACACACACAGGCACTGACCCAGTCACACTCATGAATATGCAATGATGTCCTGGCCATGCCCCTAGTAATCTGCATATTGTTACTCTACCAGGTGCAGTAAGCATGGACATTAGATAATCTTAGTTATTTTCCTACTGCAGTGATACTACAGCAGGCACTGGGAACACGGTGGCGGGAACCAGAGGCTGACTGGTCCTGCTGCATCTGCACACAGGAAACAGAAAAATGAATGCCTGCTAGTGTTCAGCTGGTTTACTCTATTTTATACGGTCCAGTTTCCCCTGTTCAGGGAAGGATCCGCCTACAATTAAGATGGGGTCTTCTCATACCATCAGTTAACGTCATCAGAGTAACACTCACAGGTGGCCCAGAATCTTCCAGGTGATCTTAGAGCCCGTCAAGTTGAGAATTAACATTAATCATCACACTAATAGTTTTTTTTTTTTTTTTTTTTTTGAGATAGAAGAATTGGGTTGTAGAGCCCATAGCAAGCTAGTTGAAATCTAGTTCTTTTGCCTCACCCTCTGCAACCGCATTTAGCTTCTGTTAATACATTTACTGGGAACACAGTTCTCTGTGACATTGTTGGCCATTTAAATGAGTGTCCACTTTCTGCCACCATAGTAGATGCTGGTGTATACATATTGCTATACACCCCTTTATTTCCCTAAAACAGTTCCCTTAGAATTGCGAAAGCAAAGGACACGTGTGTGTGTTCCCTTTTCTCTCTTCTTCTTCTCTATTGATTGATTATGTATGCCGTGTTCTATCTGCATGTACACCTGCACACCAGAAGAGGACACTAGATCTCATTACAGATGGTGGTGAGCCACCATGTGGTTGCTGGGAATTGAACTCAGTACTTTTGGAAGAACAGCCAGTGTTCTTAACCTCTGAGCCACCTCTCCAGCCCCTTTTCTCTCTTCTTTCTCTCTCTCTTCCCCACTTTCAAACACTCCAGCTGCCTGTTCTGAAGCTACTAGGCAGTTCCTCTCCCTGCCTGCTTAGATTCTGCCCCTCCCTGCTGCTCCAAGGCCTCCACCATCACCAGAGCTTTGCTTTCTCCCCCAGCCTCTGCACCAACCTCTTAACTGTCAACATTTTCATATGTGTGTGTACAACACACTGTAATCATATTCACCTCCCATTACTGTTGACCCTCCTCTTTTTCCCAACTAGTCTCCCTCCTGCTCACTCTCACCCTGCATGGGTGTAGATCTTTCTTACGTCACCTCACATCTGGATGCCCGTGATTTAAAGTGCACGCCCCTATTCTCCAACTCTTACATTCTTCCCTTCTCCCTCATCTGCAGTGTTCCTTGAGCCTGGAACGGACTAGACGTAGATGCCCTGTTTAGGACTGAGCATTCAACAGCAACTTTGTCTCAGAACTCTGACCAGTCATGACTTTGTGCATTACCCATCACCCACTGCAAAAAACAAACAAACAAATAAACAACAACAAAAACAACTCTCTGGCCAAGGCTGAGAGCACTAATCTATGACTATAAACAGAAATACTTACTGGTAGAAGGCAGTTAGACTACATGTCCAATTGGCAAAACATCAGTAGGAGAGTCCTCCTCTAGGACCCACAATTTTCCCAGACATGTACTTTTGATCAGTTTTGCTATGTATCAGGCATGGAATCCCTCCCGTGGAGCAAGCCTCAAATCCAATCAGAAAGCTATTTGTTATCCACCCCGACGGTCATGCCACTATTGCACCAGTGGTTGTATCTTGCCTGACAGGTTGGTAGCACAGTGCAGTCCCCAGCTCGGTCTGGTTAGATGATTGATGACATTTGTCCCTAGCTTCCTGCCTAGCAGCTTCCAGCACAGAAAAAAAAAAAAAAACAGAGAGCAAGCTTTCAACTTAGTTCCAGCTTGATTTCTCTGTGTCCTGCAACCAAAGTATGCAGAGTCTTCAGCAGTAAGTTCTTATCTGGTTCTGGTGGGTAACCAGGAATAATGGTAATAGCCTGAGTTTTGCGGGGGACTCTTGGAACCCCCTGGCTGATAACTCACTCTTAATGTTACCTCCCTGCACTCACTAGTTGAGAGAGGTTACTCCAGAGAAGCCATTTTTGGACCTACTGTTGCAACACCCTAAAAGGCAACAGAGGCGGCTGTCTCCTGACACACTCAGAAGTATGCATGTGTTTTCAGCTCTGAATACACTCTGACAAATATCTTTTAAACAGCTGCACTAACCAGGGATAGGGAGTCAGTCAGCCCAAAGACCAAAGACTGAGTTTAGATCTCCAGAACCTAGGGAGAAAAGCCAGGCGTAGCTCTGTAATGCCAGGGTTAGGGCGGTGGGGACAGTAGGATCCCTGGAGTCCACTGGCCAGCCAGTCTACATCGGTGAGCTCAGGGCACAAAGAGAGAAAGAATGTGGCTTGAAAAATAAACTGAAGGGCAGATGAGGAAAACTGATATGAATCTCTGGCTTCTACATACATATGTATCTTTACGCACACACACTCACATATGAACACACACACATGCACACACACACACACACACACACACACACACACACACACACACACACACACTGTTGAACTAACATAGATTTATTCCAACCAAGTAAAGAGCACAGTTTCCCTGACCACAGCGTACAGGCATCAGTGGCTTTGCTGATACAGCCAGCGACGCAGTCAGTCCTTCATGTCCCTGGCCTCCACATTCACAGACTCCACCAGGTCACAAGTATTTGTAAAATAAGATCACACCTGTCCTGACACATATAGACTTTTGTCCTGGTTACTAGCATTTGCATTGTGCTAGGTATCATAATTCAGAGATGACTTAAAGCATGTCTGGGAGGGTATGTGCAGGATTTATGCAAATATCATGCTGCTTTATGTATGACCCTGGAGCATGTGTGGATTTTAGCATCCAACGGGGTCCTGGAACCATGAATAGCAAGTGATGGCTGTATATGGGCTACAACAATGATGTGTTAAGATGTAATTCTGGCTCAGTGGCCCTACAAAGGGAATTCCAACAATGTCAAAGGTCCAGGTAGCAGCATGTGCGTGCCTGTTTCCCTGGTGCATGTGCCTCTCGTTGTCACAGCTCCTTGCAAAGCTGTATTTTTGGCACTGTTGAACACAGCCTAAAAGACTAAAAAGCAAAGGTATGTGTGTATGTGATGGAGCATGCACGTGTGTATAGACACATACATACACTGATTTTAGTAAAACATGGATGCGTGTGTGCACACACACTCATGCACACCTGCCTTCTAGAGATGAACTCCAGAATGCTCACATAGGTTATCTTTGGGAGGCAGAATTGCAGAAGGCTTTGCTTTCCTTCCTTGTGCTTTCAGATGGCTTTGAATTTTCTGCAGAAGCCAGCCATTGCTTTCAAAAGGATACTACAACCAAACAACAGATGTGGATATTTTTCCTTCCTTTTTTCTTTTGAAAATAAACTTTGAGCCGGGTGTGGTGGCACATGCCTTTAATCCCAGCACTCAGGAGGCAGAGGCAGGTGGACCACTGGGAATTAGAGGCCAGCCTGGTCTACAAAGTGAGTTTAGGACAGCCAAGGCTACACAGAGAAACCCTGTCTCAAAAAAAAAAAAAAAACCCAAACAATAAAAATAAAAATGAAAATGAAATAATAAAATAATAAACTTTGTTGTGTACATTTGGAGTTTGCAGCATGGTGTTATAGAATACGTCTAGGTGGTTGTGACTTTAGTCACCCTGATGTTCTCAGCACCCACAGCTTAACACTTGCTACTGTCCAGCACTCTGCCCACGTCTACACCCTACAAGGCTCTCAAGTTTGGAAACCACTGTGGGGGAGCTGAAGCTCACTGAAGGCTCAGAAAACCAGAATGCAGAGACCAGCCTGAAAATACCTTTTGTGGGGACTCGGAGGACACGAGTTTCCTCACCATCAAATAAGAAATTAGGGATGGCGTTAGGTCCTAGCTCACAAGGCAGCTCCACTGGAGTGGGGCATGGTGTAGAGGACATTTGGAAATCCTCTGAATCTAGATGATTGGAAAGGCTTCTTGGATTGACTTGTCATGTCTGCCATGAGAAAAAAAAAATCAGCAGTTGACTTTTAATGTCTGTCAGGAGAATGGGAACAGAAATAATCACATTACATACAACACAGTTGCTGTGCCTGGACTAGCACCTATAACCCCCATTCCTAACCTTATATTATGCTTCTTTGTGCTTCTTCATTCATCTTGATTTTTCCAGATTCAATATCATCCTTTCTAAATGCCCTTCTTCTTAAATACTATAAAAAAAATAGCTTGATAATCAAATCAAACTTTATATTTATTTTAAGAGATGAAAGGTAAATAGGAGTTGGAAGAACCTTAGGCTTAGGAATGTTGGAGAATACAAAACTATTCTTCACTGAAGATTTTATTAAGGTCTAGAGGAGGCGTGACTTAGTGATGGCTATGGGCTTATCCTCCACAAAGGGACAGGCCTGCGGGGACCCCATTGCATTGGAAAGACAGGTAACCATTCTGAGGGAGGGAGGGCATGCGCTGAGTATCAGGCTGGTGCTTGTATGTGGTCCAGTTCTGTCTCCTCTTCTCCATTCATTCGCATAAGATCCTAGGGCTGGTGAGGAGCCTGTCCAGCCCACTGAGCGTCTGCAGCCTTGCTGTCCTCACCAGCAAAAGACTGGAGTGGAAGACAGATAAAGGGTTAGGAGGTGTAACAGGCTCCTTTCTGTGCACAGCAACAGGTAATCAGTATTGGGTTAGGCACCCCTGTCCTCCTCCCGGGCACTGGCACAGGGACACCTTCCCCACAGGCAGGTGCTGTAAGAGGAGTCAACTATTTGGAGCTCCTGCTAGAAGTTGGCCTTGGACCGGCTACCTAGGTGCTTCCTGCCTTGGCAGTGTTTACGGCCCTGTATGTTTCCTTTGCCAGGGGACAAACTTGCACTCAACAGAAGGCAGGAATTTCTGACATGTAAAGACATCTGAGATGGACATGGAGCCCTAGAAGGAAACAAGTCCACTTACTTTTCTAGTGCCCTGAGTTCCTCCTGTTGGCGGTCTTCAGTCCTAAGACTCCGGCCCCTCAAACCTCTGTTACCCAGGAAGTTAATACTGGTAATACTTGGTTCTCTCTCTCTCTCTCTCTCTCTCTCTCTCTCTCTCCCTTTCTTTCTTTCTTTTTTTTTTTTTAAGATTTATTTATTTATTTATTATGTATACAGTGCTCTGTCTGCATGAAGACCTGCATGCCAGAAGAAGGCACCAGATCTCACTATAAATGGTTGTGAGCCACCCTGTGCTTGCTGGGAATTGAACTCAGGACCTTTGGAAGAATAGCCAGTGCTCTTTACCTTTGCGCCATCTCTTCAGCCCAATACTTGGTTCTTGAAAACACTATTCATATGAGGTTTCCCTCCAACCCCATCTTCCCCATTCCCCATCAATATAATCACAACTGATTTGAAAAATCTTCCTGCCTCAGTTTCTTCAGCTACTATACAAGAACACATGAAGAAAGCAGATACCAAGTGTGTGAGGACACACACAAAAGGTTCCCTGCTAGTGGGAATGTCTGGCCACTAGAGACAGAAGTATAGCTAGATCTGCCACGTGACCCAGCTGGACCACTCCTGGGTATTCACTCAGTGAGGTCCAACTTAACACATCATAGAGATGCTTCAAGTCAGTGTTTATTGACGTGCTAAGCACAGCAGATGAGTTACAGAGCCAACCCAGGTGGCCGGCAGTGGGAGGCATAAAGAGGATGTTGTGTATATACTCAGTAGGATTTTTCAATCATAAAGGAGAGCCGCATTGTGTTGTTTTCAGGAAAATGGATGCAACTAGGGATAATCAGATTAAACAAAGTAAGCCAGTCTCAGACAGATAAACCATGTCTCCTCTCACAAGTGGTTCCTAGATTTATACAGATCCATCAAGTCATACATGTGAATGGCATGAAGTTACATACTCTGTGTGTGTGTGTGTGTTCATACTCACAGGAGCACACTATTTGAAATACCAGAATGGGGAAACACGAGTGGACAGAGAACAGGTCCTGCAATATATGTACAGTGTACAGTTATCCAGCCATTAAAAAAAAAAAAAAAACAGTGAAAGGGTTCATGGTACAACGTGAATAAACTTCAAAACCCTGCTAAGGGAAGGAAGCCAGGCATATATTGACCCATGAATGATCTTGCTCATATGTGCTGAATGATAAAGGCACAATTTCACAAACTGGACTGGCATTTGCTATAGGCCGTGGAAATGAAGACTGGAGTGTTGTGTTGGGATCTTCAGTGTCCTGAGATAAACATGTTTTTGTTTAGACCACAAGTGGGGCATGAGAAAAAGACTTGTGAGAGAGCAGGTGATATTTATCCCCTTAGAAGTTGAACCACCGTGTGGGGTAGAATGGTTGTTAACCAGCTGAAAACCATCATTGAACAAATTCTGAGAGGAGGTATGAATGCGAGCCAAAAATAAGAGGCGGGGCCTTTTGGAGACTGGGGATAGTTTGGGCTGTTCATCACTCCACTTTGAGATGCTCCTAGAGAGAACCGCTTGAGGGAAGGCTTTGGACTTCCAGGCTCTGGCTGAGGTTCTGGCTTCTGGTTGCTCCAGGTTCCAGCAGAAGAAATCCTTGCTGATTACGCCAGGAGAATCGTTCCTCAGAACTGATATCCTTATGGTTTCATTATTGTATTCTTTAATCTTCTTTTCTGATTGTTTAGGTTAGTCGGGTTATAAGTGAGGTACTCTCAGTTAACAAGTTTGTAATAAAATATATTTGTTAAGAAAACTGAGCCTACAGTGTCCCCTAAGAGTCTATATGTTAGAGGCTTGGTTGCTGGCCTGCAGTATTATGTGGAACCTTTAGAAGGGGATGCGGTGGGAGGAAGTTAGATTGAAGCTGCACAGTTGAAGGCGGTGGGTACTGGGGTCCTGACCCCCTCTCCTTTCTGTTCCACAGTGGTGTTAATTCATCTCCTCTTTTACACATTCCCCCATAATGCTATGCAGCCATGTTTGTGGGAATAGGCCAAGTGACAGCTGCCTAGGAATGCAGGTTCTTCCCAAAAGACTGACCAAGAGTTGAACATCCAGGAACCAAAGAAGTATAGACTCAGAAAGGGTGGAAGCTGGTGTTTATTGAAGCAGAGGGCAAAGGCAGAGAGTGGAGTCCCTAAAGCTGGCAGATCACTATTGTTTCTTTCACAGGACCCTCGGGATAATTCTCCCATTGATCCCCACTCCCCACTTGCTGCATTTCACCAGCCAGGACAGAAACAAACCCAAACCCGTAGTCTTGTTTGATGGAGGGCTTTGATAGTTAGGTGGCCTTGCTCCTTAGACCCATTCCAGCCGTGATGTGAGCGTGTCATCTCTCATCCTCTGATCCTTTCCCTGGCTGCCTACTCCTTACTGCCTCAGAGCCAAAGCAACAAGGCCAAGTGAGCAGAGACTAAGCTACCCAAACTGTGAGCTAGAATAACCCTTTCCTCTTCATGACCTTGGCTGTCTCGGGCACTGTGCTTCTCCACTGGCCATTGATTGACACTGGCAGGAACTGTTTGATGGGACAGAGTTTTCCTTTTGGGGGTGTGATCAGCAGAGGATACATTGAGGGAGAAGAGATTTATTTCCTTGTTTAAAGTAGGGTGCATATGCATCTCCATGCAGGATCCTGGGATTCTAGATGCATTCATTGTTAGGAGAGGGGATGAATGCATAGCCTGAGCCAACTAGACTCTGGGGTTGCTAAGATACTCTAGTCTTGCCTGCCTCAAGGAGACTAGGAGGCGGAGGAGGCGGAGGAGGGGGAGGAGGAGGAGGAGGAGGAGGAGGAGGAGGAGGAGGAGGAGGAAAGGAGAGCAGATAAACTACCGATGGATCTCATCTGGAATGTAACCATGGGAGGCAGGTGCATTCTAGACTGTTGAGATCACAATGAAGCAGAGGCCAGGAAGCTATGGTCTTGGCATAGTCTTCCACTGACACAATGCAGAACCTTGGCCAGGCTGCCCTGCCTTCCTCTTACTAATGGGTGGGGACTGTGAACGAGACCCCAGAGGTTCCGTCTAGTTCGGGCAGTCTAGGAAGTGCCAAGGTTAAAATGGAAGTCACTGCAGCTGACTTCCGGGAGGAAGTAGAAAGGACACCTCTGTCAAGGGCACAATAATCAGGGGAATCTGGAAAAAATACAAAGAGTCTTCTGACTAGGTGACACTTGAGGAAGCAGGGGGTGGGGTTTCAGGACAGAATTGAGCAGGGGGGGGGGGGCGGGACTTGGACAGCTCTGTCTCCAGATTTTCCTAGAAGCTGCTACTGAGGTTGTGAGGCAGAACATGGCGGTGGTAGCAGCTTCCTCCCTGTTTCTGGGAGCTGGTGGTGTTACCATGGTGATGCTAGGGCAGCTTGATGTGTGCCTTTGAGCTGTGACTACCTCCCCCTTTTGTTCTCATCCCAACTATAGGTATTTCCTCTCTAGCTGTAAGAAAGGGCCAAGTAGGGAATTTCTCTGCTCCTTTGACTCACCTCAGGAACTAATCTCCTTCTCCCCTGTCAACCTTTCTGTCCTGTGAAGGATTCAGTCCCCTGATTATAAGTTCTGAAGCACTTGGTTCCTATTTCTTGGGGGAGGTAGAAAAAGAAACCTTTGAAATATAAGACATACTAAATGAGAACAGAACAAAGTTGAGTCTGTTTCTTTATTCTGTTTCTGACAGTTGGAGGGGAAGATGCTTTCTGGGAAGAACTCAGTAGTTGCCTCTGCTCAAGTCAATTTCTAAAGGTTAGGGATGTGAGCCTTTGACTCACCCTGTAATAGCTCCTCCTGGCTCTATCATTCATGTGAGCTCCTTGAAGGCCTTCTGGAACCTGTTTATTCTCTCAGACTTTATTGGATTCCGAAGAGCAGAGGCAACCCTGAAGACATGTGGTTGGGTTCTGTCCTCATCCATCAGGCATGGACTCCAATGGGGAGGAAATGTTCTCCATAGAACATTTCTGCTGAGGCTCTTTCCTTGGCTCTGCCACAGGAATCTGTGACCCTGGAAAGGTCATCCAATCTCTCAGTGTAGGTGTCCTGGACTAGCAGACAGAAACAGATGCATCTGTCCAGCCACAGGTCAAAGGCAACAGATGTGAATGCTGGGACTATAGCCTGTTCAACATTGCACCTCTGGGGCCTGACGTGGTCCATTGCATATCGCAATAAGTCAGAAAATGGCTGCCACATGGAAGAGAGGGAAAAAAGACAACAGAGCCACCAAACCTGATGACCTAAGTTTGACAGCCAGAGTGGAACAAATTCCTGCAACTTTCCTCTGATCTCTCTATGTGTGCCACGGCATGGCACATGTGCACTCACACATGCACAAAATAAATGTTTAAAAAAAGTATTTTTTTAAAGGAGAAAATATTAGTGGTAATACGTCCATATCAGCTGGAAGTCTTGACAAGTGAAAGACACCAACTCAACTGAGCAAATAGGGACTCGGCAAACCCATCACTGGGAAGCCTTTCAGTTGTTTTCAGAGGGGCTGGATTCCAAGGGCTCTGGGAAGCCACCAGGGCAGAGACCATTGGAGTTCCTCAGGGATGGATAGAAGCTCCATTTCAATATAAAGAAACCTGGGGGCTGGGGCGGTGTGATTATCGAACATATTTTTGTTTTAATCCCAGGTGTGGGATACGGGGCTGCTTCAGATTATCCCTAACCGATAACTATGGTTTGTCTCATGTTCTAGAAGGGGCATGCTTTTTGCCAGCTTTGTATAGTTTACATTTGGAATTCTGGGCAAGCAAGAGCCATGAGAGGGCCTACAGCAGCTGCTGCTCCCCTTGCTGCTGCTGGCTCTTCTTGCTGCTTTTGCTCTTGCTGGATTTCTGGATTGCTGATTGCTGGATAGCTGGGTTGTTGCATTGCTGTTTGCTGGATTGCTGGATAGCTGGCTTACTGGCTTGCTCATTGCTAGATAGCTGGATAACTGGCTTGCTAATTGCTAGCTTGCTTATTGCTGGATTGCTGGTTGCTGGTTGCTGCTTCCTGGTTGGAGATATTCTGACAATGGAGATTGGTCTTGCCTTAAGGAACTAACAGTCCTAATCATCAGAAATTAGTCTAAAGAGAGCTATGCCCCCTTTCCCCTCTAATCTACTTTCTCACCTACCTAGTGTTGAGAGGTTGGAAGTGTTTGGGGTGGAGAAGGGTGGTAGATATAAGAACCCAACAAAGTAGCCAAAAAGCCCAGCTGCAGGGCAGGGCTGGAGTTCAGTTGGTAGAGTGCTGGCGAGCACTCACAAAGCCTTGGGTTTGATACCCCCAGTGCTGTATAAACCAGGCATGGTGATGCACACCAAAGGAGGAGAAAGTGTCAGGGATCATGTGTGTGTGCAGAGAGGATAGCATCAGTGGAGGCAGGAGGATGAGAAGTTAAAGGACAATCTTAGGTACATAGCAAGTTCAGGGCCCGGACTACTTGAAATCCTGTCTCACAAACAAACAAACAAACAAATATGCCCGAGTTTCTGGTTGTTTGATTCATTGATTTATTTTTCTAGACAGAATTTCTCTGTGTAGCTTTGCCTGTCCTGGACTCACTTTGTAGATGAAACTGGCCTTGAACGCACAGAGATCCACCTGCCTCTGCCTCCCATAGTGCTGGGGCTACAGGCATGTGCCACCGATTCTGGGGCTTGAACTCAGGTCTTCAAGCTTGCGGGAAAGCACAACACCCAGACCATCTCATCAGCCTTATAGTTTTGATTTCTCATGTTGTTAAGTCTAGATTCTAAGTCTGGTTGAATACCTCTGTTTAATACAGCTCATGCCATGTAGCCGTGCTCTAGCTGCAAGGGATGCTGGGAAAAATGTCAGTGTCAATGTTTAGAGTGAGAAGCAGCAGTTTAAAAAGATACTGAGTTTCCCAAACCCTGAAAGGGGATTTTAGATGTTCAGCAGGGTCAAACTGAGCATTCCTAAAGAAATCTAAGAGTGTAAGCAATGTTCCAGGAAAATTTGGCTTGATTACTGTGCTCCTACCTGAGAGGCTGAGAAACAAATTCAGTGAGTTCTTTGCCTGCTCCCTGAGTCCAGTGTGTGCCCAGAGTCCAGTGTGTGCCCAGAGTCCAGTGGGTGCCCAGGGTCCAGTATGTGCCCAGAGTCCTGTGTGTGCCCAAAGTCCAGTGTGTACCCAGAGTCCAGTATGTACCCAGAGTCCAGTATGTACCCAGAGTCCAGTGTGTACCCAGAGTTCAATGTGTACCCAGATTCCAGTGTATACCCAGAGTCCAGTGTGTACCCAGAGTCCAGTGTGACCCCAAGTCCAGTGTGACCCCGGATCCCGTGTATATCCTCTGTTTTCTGACATGTGTCCTTCCCTGAGTTCAATGCGTGTCCTTATGTTTCTGAAGCCCATGTTTTCCTCTGCTCCTCTGGGAGAAGTCTGCAGACTATCTCCTGGGTCTGATTCACGGGCATATGGTGCTGTGTCATTGTTGTAACACAAATAGACATATTTCACATGAAACAGAAGGAAGAGAGGGCCTGGAGCCCCTGAGCTCTATCAGCAGCCATCAATTGTGAGGGTAGAATGTGGTGGCATGCAGACAGCCTTGGTGGACAGGTAACAAGAGGCCATAATCTCTTCCCACTTGCAGGTGTTTTTTTTTTCCCCCTCCATATATCCTTGGAACTTTAGCAGTGCATGCTTGTAATTCCAGCACTTGGGAGGTGGAGGCAGGAGGATCAGAAGCCCAAGCTCATCTTCGGCTGCATGGGTAAGTTGGAGGCCAGCTTGGGCTACATGAGGCTGTTTTTCTCAAGACAAACACATTGAGCTCCTGGAGCAGCAGCCAGCACACAGTAGGCGTGCTCCTCAGGTTATTTCATCTTCTTAGCCTTTCTGCAGCGGACTCACCTTCCATTAGAGATGTTGTCATCTCCTACTTCCGGAGCCCAGCGGGTCAACCTCCTCATTAGTCACAATGACTTTGATGAAGTGCCAGCCTGTCATCCTAAAAATGTCATACTACTTGGACCTAACAGACTCCCTCCATTGCAACCCAGGGATCCATCCCCAAGACGGACAAGAGCACCCCGGGCGCCATACACACCAAGGTTTCATAAGCAGCGATTCCCACCTTTATTTACCCCAGTTTCTCATTTGTCAGTGATTATTTATGCACACAGCCTGCAGGTCTGCATCCCAGGCTTTCCCAGGTTGTTGAATTGAGTGACTGTCCCTTCTCTCTCCCTCCCCCCTCCCTTCATTTTTCCCCCCTCCTATAATATCTCATTATATTCCACAGAGCTGTCTGAAGCACAAAGGCATCGTGAATGCAACGGACTCTGCCTCTGTGGCAACGCTGTTCCTAAGCAAAATATATTGATTGCTGAAGCTTTGGACCCACTTTAATCAAGTAATCTAAACAGGGATTAGGCTTCAAAAGCCAAGCAGTGTGGCCAGTTTCAAAGCGCTTACTTATACACTGAATTAATTTATCCCAAATACACTAATGCTCCTTTCGGCCCCTGTGGATTATAATGTTAGAGGTTGCAATCCCAGCTTTGATAATAGCCCCAAAGTCCATCCTCTATTGATTGCCACGTAAAAATGCACAATGTGGAGTGGGGTGGAGGGGAGGAGGGGGCACAAATGGCTCGGGATAGACTGGGAAGACTGACACAGCGCTGTGCAAACAGGGCTCTACAGGTCAGCGAAGGCCATGGAGCTGGATGGATGGCTTGCCTTGGGCTGGAGGCAGAGAAGAGAGCTACGTTGACCAGAGAACTGCTTTAGGAAGAGGTGGCCAGAGAGGAGTTAGCTTGTGTGCTGCAAGGGCTGGGGGGAAGTTGGACATGTCTGTTGGAGGCCAAGCTGCCAATCACATACCTTCCCATAGTTGCCTCTTGCTACAAAAAAATGAAAGGGTACCACTTGTCCATTACCTCCATCCCTTCTCACCTCTCAGAGCTTGAGCCTGTACCTTCATTTCTCACGTTCTAACAGCGTATTGAGCACTCGCCATGTGACAGTCTTTATTCTAGGGCCTGGAGCTAAGGCAGTGGACAGGGTGCGGGGAAGGCTTTGTTCTTGTGTGATTTGTTTTGCACTAGTGCAAGAAGAGGAAGGCTAGTGAGTGCATCGTCTCATTAGTGTCTGATTGTTTGATTACTGTCTCGTGGTGAAATGTGCTCTAGATAAAACCAAAGGAGGAGAAAGTGTCAGGGATCATGTGTGTGTGCAGAGAGGATAGCATCAGTGTGAGGTCAATTTTAAGATTCTATGTATTTGTATTTTATGTATATAAGAGTTGTGTGTGTGTGTGTGTGTGTGTGTGTGTGTGTGTGTAAGTACACCATACACATGCAGTACTTGTAAAGGCCAGAAGAAGGCATCAGATCCCCTGGCACTGGAATCACAGGCTGTTGCGAGCTGCCCTGTGGGTGCTGGGAACTGAGCCCAGGTCCTCTATAAGAACGGCTGGTGCTCTTAGCCACCAAGTGAGCAACCTCTCCAGCTCTGGGAGTTTCATTTTAAATCCAGTGCTTGGAGGAGGTAACACTGGATGAAGAGATAAGGGTGGAGAACGTGGGAGAGAGCTGCATGGAGTTTCTGCGTGAAGAGCCAGTGGAAGGGCTCGGAAGTTGGACATGCCCGGAATGTCTGTGTGTGTGTGTGTGTGTGTGTGTGTGTGTGTGTGTGTGTGTGTGTGTGTGTGTGTGAGAGAGAGAGAGAGAGAGAGAGAGAGAGAGAGAGAGAGAGAGAGAGGGAGGGAGGAAGGGAGGGAGACAAAGCAAGCAAGAGAACAGATGAAATGATGTGAAACTAAAGCATATAAGGATCAGGTAAAGTTCAAAGTGTGTCTATTGTGTTTCGTTTTCCCGGCCATGGTGATTAATTAGTTCAGGGGTGGGCCAGTGACAAACATGAAGGATACACGTTAGTGATCCATGGCCATTTTGTCACCATGAACAGCCCACGGATAGAGCCACAGTAGACGGTGAAACCCAGAGAAGAGGGGCAGGACTTGAGATCCTGAATCCTAAAAGCTACATGTTCCTTGGTACTTTGATTTATGGAATCCAATCAAATCTCCTTTTTGCCTAAAGCATTTTTGGATTTCTTAAGAAAATAAATGCTATAACCACTAAAGACCTACCTCTTGACCCAGACTTTAGAGGCAGAGCATGGAGCCCAGTCATCTGCTTTCTCTCTGTAAGGTGCTGAAGGCCTTCTGTCTCTCAGAGCCTCACCTCTCAGGCTACAGTGACTTCTTGAAATGCACCTAGGCGAGCGGGGATGGGGCACTGTAAACTCTGAAGTCCGTTCAAATTCTTGCTTGCTTTCTCTCAGCCTGTCTTCTCCAAGTTGCTCAGTCCTGTAGGTCCTTGACATCTTGGAGCAGGACAGACCATTAGTGTTTGTCGAGGTCAGTATATAAAGGCGTCGGCAGCCCTGCCCCTTATCCTACCATATTGCTGTATAGAGGAAGTCCAGCTCTCAGGGTCTGTGCCCATGTGCGACTAAAGGTTTTCAATATGTGAGGTGGTTACTCTTGACTGTCAACTTGGTGGGGTTTAGAATCACCATGGAAACGAATCTCTGTGTGTGTCCTCGAGGGATTTCTCTGGATTATGCTAACTGAGGTGGGGAGGCCTGAAGTAGGTGGCATCATTCCGGAAAGAGTCTGTGGTTTCTGATTAAAATGAAGGTGATAGGAGCACCAGAAGTCATCTCTCTCTGCTTCCTCACTAAGGGTACAGAGAGACCAGATGATTCAAGCTCCCGATGCCATTATTTCTTCACCAGGATAGATTGTACCCTCCAACTTCCTCCAAAATAAACCCATTTCTTGCTAAGTTTCTTTTTGTTAGGTATTTTTATCATAGCAATGATACAGAAAAATACTTCCTTAAGGGTTTGGTTTTTTTGGGGGGAGGGGTGCAAGTATATTGTCACAACAATGGTAGAAGTAACTAATACAGGAAATTATGACCAGGAGTGGGGTTGGTCCTGTGATAATTCTGGCAATGTAGTTCTTAGGCTTTTGGGGCTGGTTTTCAGGAGGAACGTGGAACAGTTTGAAATGTTAGGCAACAAAAGCCCTAAAATATTAGTTAGCCATTCTGGTGGGAGTTTGGAAGACAGGACTGATGAATGAAACATTGGAAGTGCATGCCTCATAAACAAGGCTTCAGATGAGAACAAAGGTCCACTAGTGTCTGGGTTATATTCTGGCCTGAATCTGGCTGCTTTCTACCTGTGTCTTGAGAACCTGACTGGAGCTGGAATTAAAAAGCAGCAAACTACCATTTTTGGTGGATGTTATTCGGAGGCAGAATAACATTCAGGCTGTGCCATAGTTAATGCTCGCCACTCTTGCCCAGGTCTACAGTGAAGAGCCACAGCAAGGCAGAAAGGTGTTCAGAAGGTACAGCTCGGGGAGGAAAGGAGTCTCAGAAGCTTAAAGTTGCAGCTGAGGCAGTGATGAAACAGAAGGATTGTAATTGCAAAGGGAAAAGATCCATGTTGCCTGGGAACAATAGGAAAGATGCTTTCAGGGCAAGACCCCACCCATCACACCCCACCCTACCTTATCCCAGTGCAAGTTTATTTGAGATACCCTGAATTGAGAATGCAGCTGACAGGATTCCCTACACTGGAACCATTGCCTGGGAGCACAGGGTGAGGCTGAAAGACTTGGCAGTGACTAAAACTGGGAGATGTGCAACAAAATAAGTGTAAACACCATTGCACTATAACCAGTGTAACCTTTGCATCCATCAATCACCACTTATATAAACGACACTGAGGGGCCTGGAGAGATGGCTCAGAGGTTAAGAGCCCTGTCTGCTCTTCCAAAGGGCCTGAGTTCAATTCCCAGAAGCCACATGGTGTCTCATAACCATCTATAATGAAATCTGGTGCCCTCTTCCAGTGTGCAGGTGTACACAGAAGCAGAACAATGTACATAATAATAAGTAAATCTTTAATAATAGTATAAAAACACCTAAAAGGGAAAAATGGTTGCCTAGGAAATGAATTGTGCAGACTGAGCCATCAAGGCATACAGAGAGGCTCCTTCATCTGTGGTCCAAAGGGGCCAAGCTCCATCTGTAGCTGGCAGCAGATATTGGCCACAGCATCCATATGGTACTGATTTTACAGACATAGAAAATTCAAGAGTTGAAGGGGTCATGGCATCTTGATCCATGGTTCTAGAGAGCATCTGAGGCCAGGCAATGTGATACGGGGTCAGTCTTAGAATGGTTTGTATCCATGAAAGTCTGTGTTCTGGGATGCAACTAAAACCTTAAGTGTTAACATGCGTGAATGAACAGAGTAGCAAAGGGCTGGAAAGGTGGCTCAATGGATGTGGTGGTTAACCTGAAAGGAGTGGCCCCCATAGGCTGTTATATTTGAAGGCTTTGTCACTAGGGAGTGGTGCTACTTGACCAAGATTAGGAGGCGTGGCCTTGTTGGAGTAAGTCTGGCATTGTTGGAGTAAGTATGTCACTGGGGTAGGCTTTGGGGTTTCAAATGCTCAAGCCAGGCTCCTCCCCTCCCTGCCCCCTCTTTCCCTGCTGCCTGCAGATCTGGATGTAGAACTCTCAGCCCCTGCCTGCATCCTGCCTGCATCCTGCCATGGTTCCTGCCTGCATCCTGCCTGCATCCTGCCATGGTTCCTGCCTGCATCCTGCCTGCATCCTGCCATGGTTCCTGCCTGCATCCTGCCTGCATCCTGCCATGGTTCCTGCCTGCATCCTGCCATGGTTCCTGCCTGCATCCTGCCTGCATTCTGCCTGCTTCTTGCCTGCATCCTGCCATGCTTCCTGCCATGAGGATAATGGACTAAGCCTCTTTCACTGTAAGCCAGTCCTAGTTAAATGCTTTCTTTGATAAGAGTTGCCATGGTCATGGTGTCTTTCACATCAATAGAACACTGACTTAGATAGTGGGTAAGACCTGTTGCTGCAGAAACATGAGAACGTGAGTTTGGCTCCCCAGCATCCATGTATAAAGCCAAGTGTGTGGGTCTGTATGAAACTCTAATGCCACAGGAGGAGGAAACAGGAGGCTCACCAGGGTGTGCTGGCCATCAGCATAGGAAAAAAGGTGGTGAGCTCTCCAGTTTCAGTGGACAACCCAGTCTCAAGGGGACAAGGCACAGAGCAGTAGAGCAAGATACTTGTGTCCTCCTTTAGTATCCATACTCTACACACACACACACACACACACACACACACACACACACACACACACGAGGATGGTAGGCAAATTTTAGTTGATTAAGCAGGTAGGATCTAGGGAGTCCCATGAGAGAGGCCCCATGGTGCAGTAGTCAAGGCCTAAACTCAGAAGAGAGACGGGAATATGTCAGCCACCTACAGCCACACATTCCTTGTTGACTGACCTTGGGAAGGAAGAACCTCAGCTCATGCCTGAAGTGGTCTGGAGGTCTTTGAAGAGGCCCAGAAAGATCTGTGTGTATTTGTGTGCCAGCCACAGCCTCTCAGAAAACAGGGGATGCGCGAAAGCTGGGTGACTGGAGGAGACAGACAGACATAAGTCCTTTACGAAGGGAAAGTGGGTGTGGTCTCAGAACACAAAACCTAGCTTGCAACAGGGTATCTGCCATTGCAAGCTATTCTGTAAGGGGAGAGGAGGAACTGTGGGCAGAATGCAAACCCCAAGGCGCACTCATGAGGCTTGGCAGGGCGGGCCATCTGACAACAAGACCACTTGCTGAAGTCTCTGTGGGGAGCTGGCTTCACTCTCTTCCCGTTTCTCTTCTCTCCTGCTGCCCCTGTAGTAGCCAAACTCCAGAGAAAGGCAAAAGCAAAGGCCAAGGGAGAGAGTGCTGTGCCAAAGAAGGTGACAGAACACAAGAGAGGGTCAAGACTGTATTACCCACCCAGCTGCTCAACTCTCAAATACTTGGTTTCGCCTTTAGCCAAAGAATTTGTCATCTCTGAATGTAACTGCAAGCTAGAAGGCCACAGGCGTTGTCACTTGACTGAAAACAGGTCCTGCCGGCAGCCAGGCGTGCAGGCCTGCTCTCACCTGGGGCAGAGGAGGAGCCAGCGGTTCTTTCTGTGCTGGCCAAGTGCCAGACTCTCTTGTCTCCTCATTTTTTTTTCCTCTGTTGTCCTTGCCGGAGTACTGCCATCTGGCCTCAGCCCATCTAAGGCAGGCATTGGTGAGCAGAGAACCTGGGGTCTGTTCCCTGCTGCCTTAAGAGATGATTAGTGGCTGCCTGTCTGGCAGATGTAGCCCAGTGGCATTTTAATATCCAAATGTCTCTCCCACCCAGTGAGGGACTACATGGACTATTGAAGGCGGTTCCCACAGAGAGCCCTGATTGCTGCGGCAATAATTTCCTTTAACCACCATTAAAACACTTCTGAATGTGTTTTTTTTTTAAAGGGGGAAAGCAGAGAAAAGGTGGAGGGGGGTAATGAGGGCAGCATCCTTCCGATTTTCTACATCACTGTACATGGAGTGAACTTTAACTAAGCAGGTAGGACGTTAATATCGGCTGTTTCTGGTTATTAGCAGGCTGTCAGCAATGCTCACACACCCTCAGCTTTATCTAAGAATGTGCGTGGGGCCACCAGCTGCCCTGAGACCCAGAGCCTGGCCTTCCTTGGGGTAGTACGTGCCTGGGTTGCTCACTGGCATCTTCTAGTGCAGTGGTTTCTTAAACTTGCTAATGCTGTGACCCCTTAATACAGTTCCTTATGCTGTGGTGACCCCCCTCAAACATAACATTATTTTGTGGCTACTTCATAACTGTAATTTTGCCACTGTTATGAATCATAATGCAAATATCTGATATGCAACCGCCGTGGGGGTCGCAACCCACTGGTTGAGAACCATTGTGTCCAATCCTGGGGAGCCAATTACATTTTCTCCACTCAGTCTCCTCCCTCTGCAGAATAGCTAGCTCCTCAGCTGGGGCCTGGCTCACCCTGCTGCTCTAGTTAGCCACAAGGTGGTTAGAATATGCTTGCATCCTTCACTCAATGTGCATTTACTCAGCAAATATATCTGGGAGGGCTTTGTGTGTCCAGCACAGACCAAGGTGCTGAGCTGTGGCCAGGCCGATCTACAGAGCATCCCCTGCTAGGCTCCAGCTGTGGTCATCTGGAACAACTAAGGGCCAAGAAGCAGGAGGTCATTGTGTTGGAAGGAGCTCGCATGAGCCCTTCCTCTGACCAATTGGTCTCTGGATCACTGCTTTGGACAGCACCTGTAATTGGCCTGGGCACGTGCTTCTTCTTCTTCTTTTTTTTTAAAACCAGCTGCCGTAATTGCCCATGTGAAAAGATACAACATCCTCTCCCATGTGGGGTTTACTTTCTCACAAGCTGGGAGATTTGGTCAGCTTTCCTGTTCTACCCTCAAGCTCAGGGTGCTTACGAAGGTGCTTTCCCAGCCTTATGAACAGGAGATATAGCCCGGTAGGCACAACATTCATGAAGCCACAAAGCAAAGTGTGGTGACATACACTTATAATTTCAGCACTCCTGGATGGGGGGGAGGCAGGAGGATTAAGAGTTTCTCAGCTACACATTGAGCTAAGGGTTAGACTAGAACGCACGAGAACCTCTATTAAAAAGAAATAAAACAGGCAGGCACAGTGGCGCACACCTGTAATCCCAGCATTCCGGGAGGCAAAGGCAGGTGGAGCTCTGTGAGTTCGAGGCCAACCTGGTCTACAAAACGAGTCCAGGACAGCCAGGGCTATATAGAGGAACTATCTTGGGGAAAAACAAGAACAAAAGGCCAACGAACCAACCAAACAAAACAAGAGCACAGTCTGCACACCAGGCACAGGATTATGCCAGACTCCAGGTCTTCGCTGAAGCAAGGCTAAGGAGTGACACCAAGAAGTCAGCCCTCTCTCTCCTGGTTCACAGAGATAACCACCACAGCACTCCTTTCCCTGCTCCCGAGGAGAGGAAGGGGGATTGATATACACTGGGGTGGGGGGCAATTGCTTCAAAGGAGGTTGCATTCTGTCCACAAGACCCAAAAGACGTCAATGGTGCCCCTCCACCATGATCTCCCGTAGTCACGTGCCTCACAGAAGGGCTGGTCCTGTTTATTGGACAGCTGTCTGACTGGGAGGCCGATTTGCACAGGTGTACAGCGAATCCTGTGGCGCCTCCCTTGGGAGGTGCGGTCATGGATTATGCAGCTAGCTTTGTTTCCGCCAAAGGAGAGCTGTAACGGAGTCCCTGTCTAATCGCCCTAGCCGAAGGGTTTTGTGCGCACTTGGCAAAGCCATTGCCCTGAATCAGCTTTGGAGTCCAGGTTATCCTCTGCTCTCAGGGATGCCAGTAGGAAGGTAAAAATGGGGGGGGGGGTGGGGATGGAGAGAGATGAAAGTAAGCAGAGAGTTCAGCTGATCATTTACAAAGATGGGAACAGAAACATTAATTTTCTTAAAAATGGCCATCTATGTTTTTCTGGGTTTCTCTTCAGTCAAATCTGCCAAAAGTTGCCTTAAAATCTGTGTGCAATGAGACATGCAAAAAAAAAAAAAAAAAAAGAAATAAAAAACCCCACTGCATACAGAAAAAGCAAATACAGAATCATTCCACACATATAGAAAGGAAAGTGTGTATATTCTTATAAGTCACACAGGGAATCTGGCACACACACAACAGTGTGAAACACAGGAAGGACACACATTAGTGAGGTCCCTCAGACCTTGCAGGCAGAAGCAGCTCTCCCACCTCTGGGAAAATGCGACCTTGGAGCTCACTAGGTCTCCTCTTTTTCCTTTAGTGGCCGGGAAGCTCTGAAATAGGGCGTTAATCTCATTTTTAATAACAGTTGGCTCAGCTAGTCCAATATTGCTCAACTTTTGCTGCTGCCTAAACTCACTCGAACAGCTTTTAAAAGACCCAGTGGCCATGCCACATCCCAGACTACGGCAGGGTCTGGGATAAAGATAGGGTAGGACAGTCCTGCAGCCACCCTTGTAGCCCATGCATCTGGCAGTCCCTTGTTTTGCTCTGTTTGTTGTTGTTTTTTTTAACTACTTCTTTTTATTTACACTTAGATGTGATTCTTACTTAGATATGCTTTTTCTATTTGATAGTATTTATTCTTATAAATCTCCTCAAGTCCTCTTTGGGACAAGGTATGACGTACAGAAATGATAATCTTTCATCTACCCACGTGACATTCAGAAAGAGGCTGCCTGATTCCACCTGGGAAGAAAATTCTCCACAGAGGACAGGAGGGCAGGAGGCATGTCTGTACCCATGTCTACCCAGTCTGACTTCCGTGGACTGGAAGACTCCTTATTTGGATGGAGAATTCCAGTTCCGTATGAAGTAACTTCCAGGAGCACATCTATTTTTGTCTTGATCACGTGCGTGAAACTTGACCTGTTGAATAAAGCTGTGCACTGGTTTCTCTCTGCCTGAAAAAGACAGATCTGACCCCTCCGGTTGGGAATCGGTAAAATGCTCCTGGTGGGAGCCACAGTCAGTTCCCGGAGTGGCCACCAGGTGGCACTAATCCTAGGGTAATCCTAACGCAGGTGCATCTTCCCTCTACTAGATTGCCCCCCCTTTGAACCTGAACCCTTTACTTTTACTTCTGGCGGTCTTTAATCACCCACTGCCTGTGTATAAATGTAACCAGAGCAGGTGGCCAGAAGACTGGGTCTTGTTGGAAACCCCAGTTAGAAACTCAAATGTAGATGGGGACAGAGAGGAAGAAACACCCCGGCAAAGCCTTGCTTGGCTGGAAGAGGAACGGGGGACAGCGGTGACTGTGAAGCATGACGCAGAAGCTATTTGAGGGTTTGGACACTGCAGGCAGGCTGAGTGAGCAGTTTGAAGGTAACAAGCTGAGGTGCTGCGGAGAGGCCCAGAGGAAAAGGACTCCCTAAAGGGAGATGATGCCGCTGACATAATCTCATTTACTTCGAAGTTTCAAGCAAGGCTATCAACTTTCACCTGGTTCGGCCAGAGCCTTTAAACTTAGTGTCTTTGCACTCATGTGGACCAGGTTAGCATGTGTCAGCTAATAGCAAACGGTATTTAGAGGAGTCAAGTGTCATGCTAACACTTGGACCTTGTTCTAGTTTCTTTTCTGTTGCTGTAACAAAACACCCTAACAAAGTGCAATTTAAAGGAGAAAAGGTTTATTTTATCTTACAGTTTTGGCTTATAATCCACTGGTGCTGGTTACATCATCCACAGTTGCAAGTAGAGACAGAATGACTGCGTGCAAGCTTAGTACTCAGCTAGCTAGCATTTTCTACTCTCATATAATTCAGGGGCTGCTGTCTAGGGAATGGTGCCACCCAACGAGGGCTGAGTTGTGGCTGTTTGAGTAAGATTCCCGCCCCCCCCCCCCCCCAACCCCCCCCCCCCCCAGTTCTAAGCATTGGAATACTTGGTCCCTGGTTGGTGGTACTGTCTGCCAGGCTTAGGAGGTGTGGCCTTGCTGGAGGAAATGCATCACAAAGGGGCAGACTTTGAGGTTTCAAAGACTGGTAACATTCCAAGTCTGCTCTCTCTGTTTCGTGCTTGCAGTTCAAGATGCGAGCCCTTGGCTTCCTGATTCTGCCACCATACTTCCACTCTGCCCATCAAGGGACTCTGACCTTCTGGAAACATAAGCCAAAGTAACCTTTTTTTTTTTCTTTAATTTGCCTTGCTCATAATATTGTATCACGGCAATAGTAAGATAACTAATACAAGGGTCTTTCCCACAGCAAATGACAATCAAGAAAGGTGTGTGTTTCCAAGACATGTTCACAGGCCAGCCTGATCCCTTAAGACTCTCTTCCTAAGCCATTCCAGGTTTTCTCAAGTCGACAATTAAACTTAATTGTTACAGTCCTCTACCCAGATTTTTGTTGAGGCCTAAGAGTCCCACCTTACATCAGGAGGGCTGCATTTCCCCATACCTCATGCCCGTGTGAAGAGTGACTCCTTATTCAGCTTCCAGCTTTTGGTAAGTCCTAGGTACAAGCTCCCGGAGGTACTTGAATGAGTCAAGGCTCACACTGGTGGTACAGAAGCTTCTGGAGCCTGTGAGGCTGATATTAGCCAGCTCACTGCCCAAGCAACTATACAATAGAATTTAAAAATAGCATTTTCTATAATTGCCTGAGTCTCTGGGTGTTTAGTAACCATGTCTGGCAGCCTATACCCTAGACAGACTGGCTGTGGGGGAAAGCCATTGTTAAAATAAAATCATTAGCTTAATAGGCCTGATGAAAAGGGTGGCGAGATGGGAATTTCCTCCTGCAATATGTTCTCCACTCAAAACAATCCCTGAAACCAGCAGGGCATGTTAATAATTGACAGAAATGCCCCAGCATCTCTCACTCTTTTTTTTTTTCCTTATGGATTGAACAAACATTACCTCTAAAAGCAGAAGTTCTAGAATTTGCTATGTCAAATAGAGCTTCACATTGCCTAGCCCTCAGAGAATTTCTTTTTTTATTTTGTTTTATTCTCCAGTGACTACATGCGCGCGCGTGCGCGCGCGCGCACACACACACACACACACACACAGGCATGCACACATGCACATACAGACATACGTGAATATGCAGTACAAAGCACACATTTTGCCTTCCAAGGAGCAGGGGCAGCAAACGAACCAGAAGTTGGAGTGTTGACAGTGGTCAGCAAGGCCATGTGCTCAGCCACGTCCATACACTAAAGGGCCTAGAAGAAAGAACACACCCAACAGAGACCTGCTTGAGCAACAAGGGACCAGGATGAGGTGACCTCTGAAATAATTCCTTCCAAGTACTCTCTGTGGAGGGTTAATGCTGGCTAGGGCCAGGTGTGGAAGTACATGGCTGGCATGGATGGAGGGCTCAGCTCAGACAAAGAGCATTAGCAAGTATTTGGGATTATGGATGGGAGGTAGCTCTACAGAAATTATTAGAAGCAGATGGCATGGGATTGGGGCAGAGTATGGGACACTTGCCTCAATATGGGATGTAGTTTAGGGTATTAATATCTACCCTGTCCCAGGTTAACTAAGGCTATCTTATTTTTTAATATTTTATTTATCCATATTACATCTCAATTATTATCCCATCCCTTGTATCCTCCCATTCCTCCCTCCCTCCCGCTTTCCCCCTACTCTCCTCCCCCATGACTATGCCTGAGGGGGACCTCCTCCCCCTTTATATGCTCATAAGGGTATCAAGTCTATTCTTGGTAGCCTGCTATCCTTCCTCTGAGTGCCACCAGGTCTCCCTTTCCAGGTCAAATAAGGGGACCAGAGTTCATGTGAAAGTCAGTGTCCACTCTCCACTCAACTGTGAAGAATGTCCTGTCCATTGGCTAGATCTGGTTAGGGGTTCAAAGTTTACTGCATGTATTGTCCTTGGCTGGTGCTATAGTTTGAGCAGGACCCCTAGGCCCAGATCCACCTGTCATAACGTTCTTCTTGTAGGTTTCTAGGACCCTCTGGATCCTTCTATTTCCTCATTCTCCCTTGCTTCTCTCACCTAGAGTCTCAATAGGATGTTCTCCCCTCTGTCCCACTTTCCTGGTAAGTGAAGACTTTCATGGGACATGCCCCTTGGGCTAGTGTCTCATATAGGTGAATATATACCATTTGACTCTTTTTGCTTCTCAGTGAATTCACTCATTATGATAATTTCTAGATCAATCCATTTGTCCCCAAATTTTGGGATTTTCTTGTTTTTAATAGCTGAGTAGTATCCCATAGTGTAAATATACCACAGTTTCTTTATCCAGTCTTCAACTAAGGGACATTTAGGCTGTTTCCAGGTTCTGGCTATTACGAATAAGGCTGCTATGAACATGACTGAACATATGTCCCTGTTGTGTGGTGGAACATTTTCTGGGTATATTCCAAGGAGTGGAATAGCTGGGTCTTGAGGAAGTCTTATTCCTATTTTTCTGAGAAAGCGCCAGATCAATTTCCAAAGTGGTTGTACCAGTTTGCATTCCCACCAGCAATGGAGGAGTGTTCCTCTTTCTCCACATCCTTGCCAGAATGTGGTGTCACTTGAATTTTTTATCTTAGCCATTCTGATGGGAGTAAGATGGAATCTCAGAGTTGTTTTGATTTGCTCTAACCAAGCAAGTGAAGGACTTATTTGAAGAAAGAGATTGAAGATGACATCAGAAGATGGAAGGATCTCCCTTGTTTGTGGATCAGGAGAATTAACATAGTAAAAATGGCCATCTTACCAAAAGCAATTTACAGATTCAATGCAATCCCTATCAAAATACCTACAAAATATTTTGAAGACATTGAAAGATCAATTCTCAACTTCATATGGAGAAACAAAAAACTCAGAATAGCAAAAACAATCCTATACAATAAAAGATCCTCCAGAGGAATCTCCATACCCAATCTCAAGCTGTACTATAGAGCAACAGTAATTAAAACAGCGTGGTACTGGCACAGCAATAGGCTGGTGGATCAGTGGAATTGAATAAAAGACCCAGAAATGAATCCACACACATTTGGTCACTTGATTTTTGACAAAGAAGCCAAATATATTTAATGGAAAAACGATAGCATCTTCAACAAATGATGCTGGTCTAACTGGATTTTTACATGTAGAAAAATGCAATTAGACCCATATTTGTCACCATGCACAAAACTCAAGTCCAAGTGGATTAAAGACCTCAACATAAAACCAGAGACACTAAATCAGTTAGAGGAAAAAGTGGGGAAGAGCCTGGAACACATTGGCACAGGAGACAGCTTCCTGAAGAGAACACCAACAGCCCAGGCCTTAAGGTCAACAATTAACAAATGGGACCTCAAGAGGCTGAGAATCTTCTGTAAGGCAGGAGACACTGCCAACAGAACAAAGCGACAGCCTACAGACTGGGAAAAGATCTTCATCAACCCTACATCTGACAAAGGACTAATATCCAAAATATATAAAGAACTCAAGAAATTAAACACCACCAAACCAAATAACCCAATTAAGAAACGGGGCTCAGAACTAGAGAATTCTCAACAGAGGAATATTGAATGGCTGAGAAACACTTAAAGAAATGCTCAACGTCGTTAGTCATCAGAGAAATGCAAAACTAAGGCTATTTTAAAATATAACAGGTGTCTGTGTTTCATTGATTGCTAGCAGGTTAGAAAATGCTGCAGTAATAATAAACATTATTAGGCCATACTGCTAAGCTTACCACAACAAACAACAGCTGAGGTTGTTTGATCACACGGCCATCATGGATGGATGGGGAAGGGGATGTGCTATAGTCACCTAGGAAGAGGGAACTTCAGTTGAGGAATTGCCTCCATCAGGTTGGCCTATAGGAATGTCCATGGGGCATTTTCTTGACTGATGACTGATGTGGGAGGGCCTAGCCCACTATTGATGGTACCATCCCCTGGGCCGGTGGCTCTGAGTTGTATAAGAAAGCAAGCCAGTAAGCAGCGTTCCTCTGTGGTTGCTTCTGGCCACCTGCCTTGAGTTTCTGTGCTGGCTTCCTTGGATGAGAGACTATGAGATGTAATAAGATTAACCTGTAAGATGTAATAAACATTTTCCTTTCCAAGTTGTTTCTGATCAGTGTTTATTTTTTTTTTTTTTTTTGTTTTTTGTTTTGTTTGCTTTGTTTTGTTTTTTTTAAGACAGGGTTTCTCTGTGTAGCCTTGGCTGTCCTGGATTTACTTTGTAGACGAGGCTGGCCTCGAACTCATGGTGATCCACCTGCCTCTGCCTCCCAAGTGCTGGGATTACAGGCATGCGCCACCATGCCCGGCTCTGATCAGTGTTTTATCACAACAGTAGAGAAGCTAACTAGGACAGGTTGACTGGTGTGGGAAAAGCATAGAGAGGGTACTGGGGTCCAGTTCTACAAATGTATATAATTATCAATTACAGATATCTCCTGCCTTACAGAAGATTATCAATTACAGAGGAAGAAAGGAAAAATTCTTTTAAAAGACTAGATAAAGTCAGTCAGAGCCTCTTTCCCGGTCCCCTCTCCTCACTCCTCCAAAGTGGCTCCGGAGCCTGGAAAGTCCCAGATCAAAACACCAGCCCACTGAATGAGAACCTTCTTGCTCTTACGTGGCATCTCTCGACATGTACAGTCCTGTGGAAGGAACAAACCAGATCCCAGGGGGCCTGTTTCATAAGGGGAGGGATCTTTCCCCAAAGACCTTGCCTCTCACTATGGGGACACTGGGATTAGGTTTCAACAGGTACCTTGGGGGACACAGACATTTGATCATAGTAGGAAGTGCCCCATTCTGCTTCCCAGAGGCCCTCACCTGCCCATCAGCCTGGCCACCTTGCTGACGAGACCCGTTAGGAAGAAGAGGGCGGGAAGGTGGCTCAGCATCCCAGGAGCATCCCACCGACTCTCCAGCGACCTGCCACCTGGCTGCAAACACCAGACTGCACACATGACCAGCAGAGAGCTGCTGTCAGAACTAAATGAGAGAGATGGTTACTGTGTTCAGCTGGTACATTTTGGAGGTATTGGTTGTGTAGAAAGAGTTGCCTAAAACCAGAGTCCTGCAGAAGCAGTGGGCGCCCTCTGCAGAGAGCTGCTTGCCCAGCAAAAGGCAACTTACAAAGGTGAAGTTATTTGGCTCAGTGATTTTTCCGCTACCTTTAGAACATCTTTGCTGGCCAACGTCTCAAGACAGAATTATGTGGCCTAATGCAAGTTCCTCCTTAGAGGGAAAGGAACTTTAAGCAACCATCTATGGGGTCAAGCATGGGACCCAGGCATTCTCCGATATACAGTCTATGACTTTTCTCTGGGGAGGTGCTGGACCACTAAGGTCAGCTCTTGCTTGCTTGAAATCTTTACTTTTTATCTATAGTTATTAGCATGAGCCTTGAGTCTCATGTTTTATTCATCTCCATTTAGTCAATTTAAAATTTAAGACAGGAGGAATATGTCAGAAATAATACAAAGACAACCTCGAGAGTGGGAGAAGCCACTTAGATTATTATTGCCTTTGGTAGAAGTGGCCCTGTAGCCACATAAATGTTTGAATGAGTACATTTTCCCCTTTTCAAATATGAATGCTCCATGAGGCATTTAAAATATCCTTTCTTCTTGTTTTTTTTGATTCACATCTCACCCTGACATCTGCACAGCTTCAGAGTAAAGATCACAGTAAACCGTCCCCTTCTTATTTAATAAGGCAGGGCTTATGGCATCCATTGTATTTGAATACACTGAAAGCTTGCGGGCAGAGAGAGCAAAGAGAGGGTGACTTCTAAACACTTGGTTATTGTCAGTCTATAGAAGAACTGAGCATCTGTCACTCATGAGGCACATAAGCTGGTTTGGAGGGATATTTGCGGGTCGGGGTGGCCTGTTGTTTTCTGTGTCTACTAGAAGAGATGTAAACTGCTAAGAGATAAAAGGCCTTCTCATCTCCGAGGCTTGTTAAGGACCAGCCCCGCCCTCGACTGTGGACCAAACACTCTTGGGTATGTGTGTGTTTTCTAGACTGGCTGGAGCACAGTACTGTTTGAAGGTAGGAAGTCTCAGCTTTGTTATTTCTGCTACGCTTACTAATGAGTCACAATTCATTTATTTTTGAGAGGAGCTATAAATAAAGCCGAGACTTGGTTCCAACACCATTTAGATTGAAATATCTCCTTGCAATTCTTTTTAGAAATCACTGCAGCAATTAATAAAGTGTCCTATATGCTTTGAAGTTCATACATAGTCTCCCTTATTCAAACTTTAAATATCCTACCTTTCCATGACAATATGATTGGATATATATACAAATAACAAGTATAAAGTGAAGTTGCAATAGATAACCTAAGTTTAAAAAAAATGATTCCTTCATCCTCTCACATTTGCAGAAAGACTTTCCAAAAGAGAGTTGTTTCCTGTCTACTAATGGCACATCAGCCAAGACAACATGAGTGCCAGAGGTCTCACTGTGGCGATATGGATGGGTTTGTCCAGTTGCTTCTGTCAGGACTATAAGCCGGGCATGGTGGCGCACGCCTTTAATCCCAGCACTCGGGAGGCAGAGGTAGGCGGATCGATGTGAGTTCAAGGCCAGCCTGGTCTACAAAGTGAGTCCAGGATGGCCAAGGCTACACAGAGAAACCCTGTCTCAAAAAAAAAAAAAAAAAAAAAAAAAAAAAAAAAGGAATCCAGCTTAAATAGACGGAAGCCGTAGCTGACCTCTTAGATTGGTCTAGGCAGATACATAAGGTATAAATTGTCATGAAATGGCTGCGGACTGACACCAACGCACAGTGGCCAACTTGCAAACCTTGGAGTGAAACATTCCAAGTCATTCAGCATTGCAGTCAGGAGATATTTGCCACTAACATAATTACTAACACAAACTAATGATTAATAAATACTAAAATTAATATGGTTTTTAAAAGCACTCTTTTATGTACAAGTTCAAATACTTGTTGCCCAAGTTGGACACACAACTCACTCTGTAGCCCAGGCTAGCCTCAGATTCTCAGCAGTGTTCCTGCTTCAGACCCCTACCTAAGTGCTGGGAGGACAGACTTGAGCCACCATACCCAGGTCATTTGCTTTCTCTAGGTCTACACCTTCATTGTTTTTCTACCATGAACAAACATCCTTGTTTATCCAGCCAATCCCTGTGCACTGAGACCCTACTGTAAACGTACCCCTGTGCTGGATGTGGGAATAAGGCACTGAGAGAAGAATGGACCGTCCAGGCCAACGGGAGGGATGAATGCTCCTGCTATCATCACACGCGAGTGTAAGTGTTACACGCAGGAGATGTGTGGGGCTAGGAGTGAACACAGTTCAGGAAAGAGTCCACTGGGGGAGGACTGAGGAGTTGAGACCCACAGAGCGACAAAGAGCTCCCCAGGTAGTGTGCCATGATGGGAAGTGTTAGGGACATTTGCTTGGTTTCTCCGTTTAAAAATCTCTTGCCGGGCGTGGTGGCGCAGGCCTTTAATCCCAGCACTCGGGAGGCAGAGGCTGGCGGATTGCTGTGAGTTTGAGGCCAGCCTGGTCTACAAAGCGAGTCCAGGACAGCCAAGGCTACACAGAGAAACCCTGTCTTGAAAAACAACAACAACAACCAAAATCTCTCTCTCTCTCTCTCTCTCTCTCTCTCTCTCTCTCTGTGTGTGTGTGTGTGTGTGTATATGTAATGCACATGTGTGTGCAGGTTTCCTAGAAAGCCAGAAGGGGCCATGGAATTCCCTAGAGCTGGGGTTAGAGGAGCTTGTGAGCCTCCTGTTGTGGGTGCTGGGAACCAAAATCTGGTCCTCTGGAAGAGCAGCCATCACCCATAGCCTCTGAACTATCTCTTCAAGTCCCTGTTTCTTTTTTAAAAATATATTTTATTAATTTATTCATATTACATCTCGATTGTTATCCCATCCCTTGTATCCTCCCATTCCTCCCTCCCATTTCCCCCTTACTCCCCTCCCCTAAGACTGTGACTGAGGGGACCTCCTCCCTGTTTCTATGTTTGAAATTCTCTACCTGACTGGCCCACTGGAACAGATATTTAGCTTGAAAACAAAGTTGCAGTACTCGATATTGACCATCCGTATGTTAAGGACACCTGGCTGTCCCTTGCTGTCCTCACTTCCTCTTCAGTAGTATGGGACCATTTAGAGACATGGCTACCTAAGCATTTGACCAGGGATCACTGAACTGTGTAAGAGAGGAGGGACTGCGCATGGAAGAGTCCATTGCTCTCTGTCTCTTGTCTGTGGATGCAACATGGCCAGTTACGTCAAGTTCCTACCTTCCTTGCCATATGAACTGCGCCTCCAATTGTGATTTAAAACAAATCCTTTCTCCTGAATTTGCTTTTGAGAGAGTATTTTATCGTAGCGAGTAGGAAAAAACTCAAACCACCATCTTGTGTCAATGGGCTTGATCCTGAGTGGTGGGTATTGTTTCTTGGCCAGGTCCATTAAGAAGCAAGAATGCCAGCACTGGGGAGGCAGAGGCAGGTGGATCTCTGAGCTTGAGGCCAGCCTGGTATATAGAGTGAGTTTCAGGACAGCCAGGGCTACACAGAGAAACCCTATCTCAAAAACAAAACAAAACAGTAAGAAGCAAATCTGCCACCTCTACACCAACAACGTCTCTTTCTGTCACTGGGATAAATCTAGCAACCATGGGTTCTCCTCGTGAAGGGCTTAAGGTTCACTCAGCAGGTGAGAAACCATGCCTGGTAGTGGATTGTAGCCAACAACCTGCATCTAGCAAGGTCGCAGATCTTAGAGGACAGTTACTGTTGCTGGGTTTCTAAACCAGTGTGATTCCTAACTACAGTCTAGATATTTATCCTTCTATCACAGGGAAGTGTAGCTCTCGCCTCATCAAAGAAGCTCCACTGTGCATAAAAGACCATCACAGATAGCCACAACCGGTCGACATGCAGAGAACCACTGACGGTAGGCACCTCATCCCAGCTGAAACTTCTACAATACAGCACCCGTATCCTTCTTTCCTTTTTTGTTTTTGTTTTTGTTTTCGAGACAGGGTTTCTCTGTGTAGCCTTGTCCATCCTGGACTCACTTTGTAGACCAGGCTGGCCTTGAACTTACAGTGATCCACCTGCCTCTGCCTCCTGAGTGCTGGGATTAAAGGCGTGCGCCACCACGCCTGGCTCACAACACCCACATCTAAGGTTCATGGAAACACCACGGAAGAGGAGGTGGACAGATTTTAAGAGCCTGAGCACCAGGAGGTCTGCTGTGAGACTGTGGTCACTAGAATTCACAGGGAAGGGGCCTCTATGAAATCTCAACAGCATGGCTGCCTAAGCAAGACCTGAACAATGGCAGCAGCAATAGACACGCTAACGTGGAAGAGGGAAATCTCACAGGACCCCATCCACCCCTAGATGAAGAGCTGCGGGCAACTAATGATTAGTCTTCTCCAGGGATGCGCCCTTAATTGGTTGTCTAATACCAAATGATCAGCCCTGAAAACATGTAGGTATAAGCAACACTAAATGGACTCAGCAGGTTATACAACGTGTGTGTGTGTGTGTGTGTGTGTGTGTGTGTGTGTGTATGTGTGTGTGTGTGTAAAACAGTAAAAGGTGCCATGAAGGCCAGTCCTCAGAGAGGAGGGCTCTATTCCTCGGAGGCCTGTGTCTGAAATATGTGGGACTTACTCACCCTCACTTTCCAGGAGGCAATCAAGGGAAGTATCCACAGCCTATACTGTTTGAGTAGTCTTTTGGACTCCCCCGGCCAACAGCTGGAAAGGGTGCTTCTTCTACCTGATACTAAGGGTTTATTTTTGCATTTTTAGACGGTGCATGACTCAAGTAACAGAACTTCTCTTAAACTGTATACATATGTACATGTATACTAATATGCATTTTAAGTTAATATAAAATAATATAGCCCCTGATGGCTTTGAAACACCCTCAGTTATTTATTTATCCCTCCTCTCCCTTCTGTATTGACAGACTTCCTCCTTCCTCAATCAAGACAATCTCTCATTTTTTCCATTTATCATTTCATATCATATCTACCATGCTAGTTCTTTTTCTAGCCTTCCTCTCTACCCCATAGTCCCCCTTTTACTGGTCTGGTTTTAAGAGAACATGTATTTAAGAAACAATCCAGTGATTTCCAGCTCACACAAACACAGGTAACATTCTAATGGGGTGAAATATTTCATTTGCATGAATTTACCTTCGAGTTCAATTTTCCTTTGGCCCCACCTAGAAGGGAAGGACCTTTGTCATGTGTCCTACCCAATTGGTCAGTTTGGCGGAACTGTTTGCATCTCTACACTGTTAGCTTTTCTTGCTTCCCCACTTTCATGGGATCTCATGGGTGACGCTGACATTTCCAGCAGGAAAAATGCTTTACACAAGTCAGAAGTGCTCTGCTGGAACTCAGAACACATTTGCCTTGGAAAAAAAAACCCACTCAATTTATTCACATAAATCCAAGAGGCCATTTTGGCAAGGGTGGAGGCCAGATCAAGGAGCCTGATTTTGGGGGCGATGGGGAGTTGTTGGCGGGTCTCCAGCAGTGAAACAGTTATGACTGAGGAACAGCACTGGGAAGATGGATCTGAGAGTAGCACACAGAAGAAATGAGAAATAAAATAGCTCAGAGGCACAGGGACCAACTGTTGCAATAATCCGGCCATGAAATAAAGAGGACTAGCCTTGATGGGGCCAGTGGGGACGGAAACAGGTGAGGATGGAAGGCTGAAGAAATGAAAGGGTACCGACTGACCACCATCCACAGCTCATCAACTGCTCCAACCAAGGCTGGGACATTTACTGAGCTGTCTCCTTCGGCCCAGTGACAGTAATAATATTGCAGGATTATTAACATCATGGCTTGAATAAAGATGCACCAATGATTAGAAAGGAGACAAATGAACAACTCTCCAAAATCATTTTCAGTAGTTGATCACAGCCCAGGGAGGAAGGGGCCTGCATGTCTTAGTTGGAAGGGAAATTTATTTAAATGAGCTTTTACAATGGAATATGGGGTAGGGTCAAAGGAGAGAAGATTGGTGTGAGGGGAAAGAAGTCTGACAATGTCCTTTGGCAGGATTGGAAAGACTCTTCTCTGTCACTTTTGCTAGAGTCACAATCAGACTGTGGAAGTTGGGCCTGGCTCCAGCTCCGTGTGACTTTAGGACACTTTGGTTCACTGGCTTTATTCCATTTTATTTTCTGTAACATGAAGCTGGAAACAGTAATTCCCATGCTGTGGGGTTGTTGGGACTCAGAGAATCAGAGGATCCCTGGTACACACCTGTAAATATGAGCTCTTCTCTTTAGCCCCATGTTACAAACAGAAGCAAAGTTCTTCATGGAAAAGATAGGTAGGGTCTCTGAGCAGCTCAGCCTGTGCAGTGTGAGAATGAGGCAGCACCTTTGTCAGTGGCGTTTGTCCAACAAAGGCGGACAGGGCTTAGCAAACTGTGACCACAAGCCTGCAACTTTCACTTTTGAATAGCTTCATTGCAACACACTAATTTGCTGGTGCGTTGTCTATAGCTGCACCTATAGTGCAGTGTGTGACAGTTACCAGAGCTGAGTTGACCAGCCAGAGATTCTCTTGACTACAGATTCTAAAACTCTCCCTCTCTTGTTTGAGACAGGGTCTTTCTATGTGGTCCTAGCTGCCCAGGAGTTCACTCTGTAGAATCTCCTGCCTCTAAATTCTGAGTGTTGAGATTAAAGGCACACACCACCACACCAGGCTTAGAATCTGTTTGGAACACAGTAAGTTTGTTAGCGTGGCTATAGCAAAGTATTGCAGACATGTGGCACATCCAACAGAAATCTATTGTCTCGGCACTCTGAAGTCTGGAAGGAGGAACTCTATGCTGGCTCTTCTTGAGGCTCTGAGAAAGAATTTGTCTAGGTCTCTCTCCTAGCTTCTGGTGACTTGCTGACAATCACTTTCTTTGGCCTTGCCCTGAAGTTTGAAATGACTAAGGTAACACTATTTTGTCCTGACTCCATTTTGTGTCCACTTAGGCCAGTGCTTCTCCAACTTCCTAATGCTGTGACCCTTCAGTACAGTTGTGGCGATCCCCAAGAATAAAATTATCCCATTGCTACTTCACAACTAATTATGCTACTGTTTATGAATCCGAGTGTAAATATCTGATATTCAGGATATCTGATATGTGACTTCTGTGGGTGTTGAGAGTCACATGTTCAGAACCACTGAGAACATCTCAGGCCTCTCCTCCCTACAAGAGCCATGTCTGCCTTGGCAACACATTTGAGATTTCCCAGCTCCTGATCATGGTCTAGATGTATTAACCAAAATAATTAGTATGTAAATAAAAATTAATTATTGTATTTTGTCTCAAATAATGACTATGTTTTATCAAAAATGTTACAAGGTTCCTCTGGCTTCATCTACCATTGATGTGATTGTGGACAAAATGTCGTATCCTGAAGCTTGACATCTACAGTCTCTGAAGCAAGAGCTTCTTGCTCTTGGTCATGAGCCAAAGTAAAGAACACATATACTCTTAGCTGGCTTAACATTCCAATCTCTGTCTTCATCATCACACGTTGTCTGCCTTGGGTCTGTGTCTGTGTCTGCATCCAAATTTCTCCCTTGTGTCTACAAGAACCATATTTCCAAATGACACTCTAAGGTAGTGGAGAGGGTTAAGGCTTCAACATGCTTTGCTAGAAGGTTACGGTGGATCCAATAATGGGCCCTTCATAGAAAATAGAGGCTGCTTCTCCTCCTGTGGCGATATCGTAGAGCTTTGAGAGTCATCCGATGAGGCGAATTTGGCTCTAAGGTTCCGAAACTGAGCTTAGGGAGATGGTATGAAGCCTCTCTCTCCTCTGGTAGGGTTATTAAACCTGAACGTGTTGCAGACATATTCTTTAGCTCACACAGGCAGGTGTTATGCTACACAAGATGGCGTCATTCTTCCTCTCCAAAACTCCTGTGTTTTTCCTCATGCTTGCTGTAGGCATACTTCTTACCCTGGCTACAAGGCTCCCTGTGTGCTTGGGCCTGATTTTCATCTCTGCCTTTACCTGGCATGCCCTCCTCTGCCACTGGTCTACCTACACAGGCCTGCTTTCTGCCCTCCAAGCTTACATCTTCAGTCACACCTTGGAGATCTGCCTCAGACCTCACCTTGAACTTGAATGGTGAACCTTTAAGAAGTGGGCTTCTTGCCGGGTGGTGGTGGCTCATGCCTTTAATCCCAGCACTCAGGAGGCAGAGGCAGGTGGGTGGCTGTGAGTTCGAGGCCAGCCTGGTTTCCAAAGTGAGTCCAGGACAGCCAAGGCTACACAGGGAAACTCTGTCCCAAACAACAACAACAACAACAATAACAACAACAACAATAACAACACAACAAAACAAGTACTGGGCTTCTTTTTTATTCTTATTTTAAAATTTTTTTAATGATTTTTCTTTTTTACATATACATTTATATTATTACACATATATACAATAAACTACATACAGCAAGAAGAACCATGAAACAATCAGGAAGTATATAAATGTTATATTCATAGTGCTTTGGCTATTTGTATTTGGCAACCTGGAAGAAGACATCTTTCCTGTCTTGGTGCTTTGAAAATTCAGAATGTAAATCCATATCATATCTCATTTCTATCAACTTAATATATCTATCTAGACCTAAAAACATCTTAACCTCTAAACGACTAAGCTTAATTATAAGACTAAACTATCTGGTCCTCAACCCCTCTTATGGGTGAGTGTGAACTATGCTCATGAATTGGTTTGGTCCCCAATATAAACATTGCTCGGAGAAGTGTTGAATGCGGGGCTGTAACTTCACCAGTGACTTAACCCATGTGTAGATTCAAAGCATAAGTGACTTACTAGAAAGTGGTAGAAGTGTAGAACGTGAGGCCTAGTTGGGGGAAGTGGATCGTCGGGGGTGTATATACACCACGTCTCTGGATGCTTCCTGTCTGACCTAAGGTGAGCAGCTTTGCTGAGCCATATGCTCCCCTCTGGATGTTCAGCTTCACTTTGGACAAAAATCTCAGAAAAATGCGAGTCAAAATAGACCCTAGCTTACTTGAAACTGTTCCAGCAACTGGCATAGCTATGAAGAAGTGGGAGATGATGGAATGGTGAGGTCCTGCCTTGGGAAGGGACTAGGCGAGGTTTTCGGAATGTGTTGGTTCTCAGGATAATTGGTTGCTATGGAGACAGTCCAGCAGTTGGGGTTCTCTTGCTTCCCACATCACTATCTGGTCTTTTTCCCTTGCAAGCATTCTTGTAATGAGGTCGTTTACTATGTCACGACACAGCCCGAAGTCCCTCCCTAGAGCCAGCCAGATGCCACATTCTTAGGCCACCATATTGTGAGCTGAATAAACTGTTGGTAAGCAGCTCTGGGACGCCTTTCCTTCCTTCCTTGACTGATTCCTTTCTCTGCTCTGGCAGCACAATTCACTGGACTCCATCTCCATGATGGCTCCACAAGCCCCGGTTGAAACTCTTCATAGTTCCTCGAGTAAATGGATACATAAAGAAATAAAATGAAAACAAAAACAAACTCTTTAAAGAGTACATGTGAGAATCTGGACAAGCTTTAGAGGCCACCTCAGCCATGTTCCCTGAGATCAGGTATCTGTGTTTCCTGCCACAGTTTTGATACACTATTAATTATCGTATTTTTCTGCAAATTGACTTTCCTACTGTGCTCATACATTGGTAGTCCATGAAAAATTGACATCAAAATTATAACCCAAATCTACCAAGGCTTGCCATAAGTAGATAGTGACAACTGCCCATCTAAAAGCAAGCACAAATCAGCGAATGTCGTGAAGCCCCAACTGGGTGTTAGGAACCGAAACATGCCCTTTTAGAGTTCATTTGTTGAAGCCCTACTCTTCCCCATTGTGCCTCTGAATGTCACTGTAGGGCCTTTAAGGAAGTGACTAAATCTCAGTAAAGTCATTAGGGTGGGTCCTAATCTAATTGGACCAGTGTCTTTACAAAAAGACCTTAGGATGCAGAGGAGAGACCCTGTGAAAGCCCAGGGAGGGGCTGATGATATATATATGGCTTAATGCTGGAAGGGCCCTGCTGTTTGAGGTTGCAGCCTTCCCAGTCCAGATAGCCATTCTGATCTCAGTGTTAGGTACAGGACTCCCTCTCCCCAGCAGGGCCTCTGACTTTCTGCCTGACTCCATCTGGAGAGTGTCTTTAGACAGAGATGCCCCTAACCACACTGATATAAGGCACTTGACACAGCTCCCTGCTAGCTCTCCCCTCCCTGCACCTATATGATAATTAGGTACTGTGTTCCCAACTATATCATAGGAGCTGCCAAATACAAAACAAGCATCTTTAAATTGCCTGGTTTCAACCAATTGTGTGCATCTATCCTGGAAGCCCCCCATCCACTCCCCAAGGGCTATATAGCCTTCGTTCTCCCTGAGTGAAGTTGAACTCATTCCTGAATTGGTTCCTGGATGCTGGCTGCTTTCCAAGCTCTGTGCCTCATCTTCTGCTCCTCCTGCCTTGGTGGGCTGGTAGCCAACAGTCTCCCCAGGATGGAGGGGGGGGGGACCACAACCTAGCTGTTAAAAGCCTGATGACCTAATTTTAAAAACCAAACCAAAACAAACTCTGTGTCTTTCCCCATTAAAAGTTTGTTTCTCCCTCAAGTTGCAGGTAGGTAGGACTTTTTCACCACCCAGTCACTGATGACGGGGGCCAGCCTGGTAAAGTTTTCCTCACCTCAGACAGTCTGGAGTCCAGAGTGCTCCCTGTGCCATGTGTGAGGAAGTCTGGTGACGTATGGGCTTCCCACCATCTCAAACTGGATGTGACACCACACACAATCTCCTTTCCTTAGGCAGAACTAGTCATTTGTCACTAATAATAATGAGAGCTAGGAAATGAGAAAGTGGATTCTTTGGAGGGGGGTGTTTATTTCAGGACATCCAGTACTATTTAATGTTATAGCACTCTTAAAATCTTGAGTATATCTCAAAGATGAGTTCCATGGTTTAGGGGAACAAATAGATATGAGCTGATATTTATCAATTTCTATCTATCTATCAATCAATCATCTGTCATACCTATCTATATCTGTCTATCATCTATCTATCATCTATATCTGTCTATCGTCTATCTATCTATCTATCTATCTATCTATCTATCTCTTTCTCTCTGTCTCTCTCTGTCTCTGTCTATCTCTGTCTCCTCCACCTCGCATCTGTTCCCCTACCCCTCCTCTCTTTCTCTTGTAGCTCTGGCTGCCCTGGAACTCACTACATAGATCAGGCTGGCCTCACATTCACAGAGATCTACCTGCTCTGCCTCCCAAGTGCTAGAATTAAAGACTGGGCTGGCCTCTCTACCCCTTTTCTCTTTCTCTATTTCTTGATCTCTCGATCTCTCTAGCTCTTTCCTGCCAGCAATCATGGTCTACTGGGTCTCAGGGATTACCACTTAAGGAACTTAACACAGCTGAGCCTCTAACAGCTTAGTGATCTGAGACAAATTTAAATCTAAGATCACATGACTTGACAAGTAATGTACAAATATTTGTTAAGAACTTACCAATCTGTCAATCAATTTAGAAAGTTCTTAATTGTGTAGTTGAGAAGCCTGAAGTCAGCAGTGTGAGTGCTTTGATGCTATGGTATGCCTTCTTTCTCATGTAAGGTCCCACCAGGTCTCCCAGCTCAGAGCCATTTTCCACTCCATCCTGTGAGCATAAAATGGCAGCAACCCAGATAATTGGGGGATGTCTATTTCTGGTGTTAAGGACCTTTCCTTGTTCATTTCTAGTGGGAGATTGTTCTAAAGGCCAACACTGATTCTGAGGAGCATCGTGGCAACTTGTCCCACTTAACATTTACTCCAGAACACGCAGAAACCTTTCCTGCTCATGTCGGAGGCGAATCCATCTGCAGAATCAATGGGGGAAAAAAAAGCCTGATTGCTCAGTGTTGTCTGGTTAGCATCCAATTATGTACAGTGTATTTATTTTAAAATTAGAAGACGCACACAAGAGATTTCCAGGAACAAAACAAGAAGAAATTGGCAGTGCACTGAATGGAAAAAATTAATGACTTGAATTACATAGCCTGTGAGTCGAAGCTGACAAGAGGGGGAGAGGGAAGAGAGGAAGGAGGGTGCCGTTATTCACACTGCGCTGCAACGAATGTCCTGAGAGGTGCTTGAAATGCGGTCACCGTCCACACAGCTGTCACATCCTTTGTCTTCATGGCAAGGCCTAGCTTAGCAGGTCACTAGTGCGCCAGTTTCCGGAGCACAGAAGCAATGCCCCTAAGCTGTTTTCCACAGCCAATGTCCTCCTAGAGAAAAGATTCAGCCCCTAGGTTTGAGCATAATCACTTTGTCAACCGTAGTGGGCAAGAGGGAGATGGGGAGGGAGGACAGGTTGGGGCTTGAGCCATCTCTGCTGATGGCTCCCAAGGGAAAGAATCAGTTTTGGGGGGGGGGGAGAAATGGATTTATTTGGTTTACATGTGCATATTGAAGGAAGTCAGGACAGGAGCTCAAACAAGGCTGTAACCTGGAGGCAAAAGCTGATGCAGAGACCATGGAGGGGTGCTTCTTACTGGCTTGCTCCTTATGGCTTGCTCAGCCTGTTTTTTTCTTTTTATTTATTTATTTTTATTTTTTATGTTTTTTTTATTGAAAAATAAAATCATTCATATTACATCTCAATTGCTATCCCATCCTGTGCATCCTCCCATTCTGCCCTCCCACCCGTTTTCACCCCATTCCCCTTCCCTATGACTGTGACTGATGGGGACCTCCTCCCCTTGAATATGATGCTAGGGTATCAAGTTTCTTCTTGGTAGTCTGCTGTCCTTCCTCCGAGTGCCATCAGGCCTCCCCATCAAGGGGACACAGCCAAATAAGGGGCACCAGAGTTCGTGTGAAAGTCAGTCCCCAGTCTCCACTTAACTGTGGAGAATATTCTGTCCCTTGGCTAGGTCTGGGTAGGGGTTTGATGATGACTGCACATATTGTCCTTGGTTGGTGCCATAGATCGAGCAGAACCCCTGGGCCCAGATCTGCCCAAGAATCAGTTTTTGTTAAGCTCCTCTGTCCAAAGCCGGTAGGTGCAAGGACCTTCCCTTACAGCGTCTTGTTTATTCTACGTACTTATCTCCAGTTTTAAAGGTAAAGAAGCCGGGGTCCAAGATGTCGATTATCTTGTGTCGGTCGCTTAGGCAAACATTAAACTGTGTCTCCTAAAGGTTCAGGATCTTATTAGTGTGTTCTGGAGACCTGCCTCTCAGTTCCTTGGAAAGCACCAAGGCAAATATTCAGCTTTTACACTGGAAGGATTTGTGACTGAGTGTCAAGTTGTGCCCTTTAATAGATACACAACTGCACTGCCACACCAGGAGTCAGCTGTGCTCTCCTTTTGACGCTGTGACCTCCTCACTTAGGATCTAAATATGATTTCTTTCAAGTTCTAGATTGTGGTCCATCACAGTCTGGAGATGTGGTTTCACGTGAATGTGCCCCCACGGGTTCAAGTATTTGAAGAGTTGGTCTCCAGCTCGGAGTGCTGTTTGGGAAAGGTGTGGAAGCTTTAGGAGATGCCATCTTGCTGGAGGAAGTGGGTCACCAGTGGGCAGGTCTTGTTGTTTTATAGCCTGGCCCTACTTTGTGTTTGTATTTCCTAACTGTGGATACAATGTGACCAGCAATTTCCTGGTTCGATGCTTTTCCTGTCTGATACTTTGTCCCAACAACAAAGGTTACTAATATTACTAATACAAACCCATCTGTATGACAGTGAGAATTCAGAGTCCCAGTGCCAGGCTATCTTACCAGCCTTGTTTACCGCTACAGGGGCCGAGACAGAAATGCGGTTCAGGCAGGGCACGACATGTGCGCATGCGGAAGACTTTCCTAGCGGCCTCAGGGGATGGAGCCAGGGGGTGGGGGGCTAACTGTGACACATCTCGATGAACTATTTCTATCACACGCTCTCCTGACCATCTGACACAGGAAGCACGTGCACAGGGCGCTCCGGCTGCATGCCACCTGCTCTTCTTTCCCATCCCAACTTCCCCGTGATGCCAAAGTCTTCGTGGGTTTATTGTGCATCCTAGACTAACTTTAATTCCTGTGCTTTCTGTCTCAGTTTCCTAAGTGCTGGGAACACAGGATATTTTTGCCATACCCAGCGCTACCCTGCTCTTTCTAGCGCAGTTCGTCTCTTTTTCATCTCTCCCCACACTCCCCTCCAGGGTCTTCGCTGAGCTTCTATCTTCAGTGTGGTGACCACACTCTGAAGTCTCTGTTGCCTGTGGTGAGGCCTTTAAGCAGGAGAAACAGCAGTGGTTCTCAACCTGTGGGTCATGCCCCCTCCATGTGGGGCTTGTAAATCAGATATCTACATCACAGTAATTTACATTACAGTGGCAAAAGTACACTTTGCTGTAGCAATGAAAGAATTTTATGGCGTTGGGGTGGGGGGTGGTCGTCACCCCAACATGAGGAACTGTATTGTAGGGTCATAGCATTAGGAAGGTTGAGAACCACTGCAGTAGGGAATTGCAGGAGAAGGGATATGATCCTGGGGAGCCTGCCACAGTAAGGAAACCTGCATGGACCCAGTTCTGCTCAGTGCCATACTGGCTTCAAGATTTTTCTTTTTTTAAAGACAGGGTCTCATTGTATAGCACTGGGTGGCCTGGCCTGGAATGGAGGCTATGTAGACCAGGCTAGCCTCAAACTCACATAGATCTGCCTGCCTGTATCTACCTCAGGAGTGCTGGTTGTAACCATACCTGTCTTTGTTTTACTTTTTATGGAACTATAATATATACACAAAAATGCACCTGTCATTGGTGTATGGCTAAAAAAAAATTCTTATGGTTAAGTAGGCCTGAGTAACTAATACCAGACCAAGGAACAAAGTAGGCTAACAGCCCAGATCCACAGAACCCCATTCCTGTCAAGGCAGAAGGAGTACTACATGAACCTGTTGGCCGCATATATTTACTTCACCTGGTTTCCGACTTCACTAAATAAACTCGTTTAAAATAATCCTCTACGGCATCTGGTTAAGTGTTTTTGAAAAGTGCATACACTTTTTAGGTTTAATTACAGATACTGTATTTTTTCATGGCGGAGGCAAGGTTCATTAGAATTAGTCGGCAACCATCAGTTAACAGGTGGGGAAAAGACACACAGATTTATTATTCCCTGACCCATGAGGTCCTGGCAGTGAGCCTTCTTCTTGAGGGTGAGGGAGAGGGGAGAAAAGTGGCCATTTTGAGGATCATTAGTGGAATGGATGGGCCTGGATGGAAATTAGCTTGTAAAAACGATTCTCTCTAGAATCTGAAAGTGCTGGACGCACAGACATTTTCTTGTGACAAAGTCCGTGGAGTGTGTTCACAGCCCCTAGACTGCTTTTCTGAGGTTAGTGAGGAAGTTTCAGTCTGAGGTGGAGACAATTTTTGAGCTCCATGTGAAGAACTTGTGGAGATCAGGGAATACAAGAGTGAAGCATAAAATGACCTCCAAGGACCTTTAATTAAGACCATTAGCAGAGCCCGCTGCTGTGCTATGAGGTGAGAGTGCCTGGCTCCTTCCGGCTCCTTTATTACTTTCATCACATGACTATGCTCCGGTTGACTTATTGACTGAATCATTCATGGATGTTGGGGGTTGTTTTCTGATCTAGGGCTACAGTGTGGTCTCTGCTTCCAAACCAGATGTTGGCAAAACATCAGTCATCCTGAAAGAGATGCTAAAACAGAACAGAATCCAGCCAGCCAGCCATCTATCCAATCATGCATCCATCCGTCCTCTGTGGAGTGCCTCTGATGTTCCAGGCATGCAGGCAAGTGCCAGGATGCCATAGTCTACAAAACTGATATGTCCTGGTCCTCATGGGTCATCTGTTAGAGAGACAACCCATAGACATTTAGGGCACAGAGAGCTAGGAACTGCCAAGGGGAGGGAGAGGGGCCCAGTAAAGTCAAGGCTTGAAGCTGCAACAGTAGGAGCTGCAGGGAGGAAGTTCAGGGTAGTGGGAATAGGCTGTACAGATGGCGGTCCACAAAACTCAAACAGCCTTGATAACGGGGTGCACAGTGGGTGGGGTGGTGCTACAGAGGCAGGTGGTGCAGAGGTAGGTGAGGGCTGGAGCTTTATGAGCCAGGCCCATCTTAAAGACTTGAGACTTCTTTTAGTAACATTGCTAATTACAAGAAAGAGCAATTTGAACTGTTTGGTCCCTAGAAAGGCCCTTCTGGCTGCAGAGTGGGTGGTAGGGATGGGACACACCCAGAAACAGAGGTTTAGGCAGGCACAGTGCACGATCAGTGTAGTGCTGTTACACTGGGCAGTCCCTCACAAGTGTGCAAACCTCACACCACATCACACAAAGTGGGTGGCTTGCCATCCCAGCAGGTCAATGTCCTTCTTAGGGCCTGTTTGCTTAGGGACCCCTGCATTTTATCCTTCCACTGTCTTCCTATGCTGATCAAGTCTGAGCCCAGATTTGACCCAACATTTACCCTGTCCCAGACGCCATGATCTTAAGTGTTATGCTGCATCATAACTCTGCAATCTCTTCCTGAAAGGCACAGTGCTATGTATGACTTGGGTGTGGTCTCTCTCCCAAGGTTCATGTGGCAGTCTCTTGGTCTCCAATATGGACGGTGTTGTCAAGTATTGAGAATAAGCCAGTCCTGATGCATTAGAGCCCAGGCGCTGTGAGGTCAGGGAGAAGCAGACAGATTCAGGGACATTCCAAATGCCATTTACAGGAGGACCCACTGACATCAGCAAGACCAGATGGATCTCCATAGTTTGGTTTACAATGAGGGACACCTTAAAAAATATTAAAAATTTTTTATTGTGTGTATAAGAGTGTGGACGGGGTTCATGTAAGCCATGGGACATGTATGGAGGCCAGAGGGAGTGCTTTGTGGGCGTTGGTTTTTTTCCTTCTACCATATGGGTCCTGGGGATTGAACTCAGGTCTTCAGGCTTGGCGACAAGAGCCTTTATCAGCTGAACCATCTTGAGGTTAGAACAAAAGGAACTTCATCCTAACTGTAAGATGCCTGGATTATCTAAAGCTAATGCTAAAGGAGCCAGGCATAGGATGGAGGGTCCAGTTGTAAGGCATCAAATATTGCTCTAGTTGGTTTGTAATTTGCAGTGTAATGCACATGCATGTAGGAAAACAAAACAAAATAAAACCAAGTAGGATCACTCTGGAGCAATCCAAGCAGTGCTGGTCCAGGGGGCTGCAGACACGTCAACTGCATACAAAGACAGTAGGAGTAGGACCTAGTAGAAGGTGTTAGCGGTTTGATCCTCATTAATGGATTAATGCTGTGTCATGGGACTGGATCCGTTTTGTGGAATCATATTAACTCTCACGAGTGCAAGTCGCCATAAGCCTAATGACACAAGGCAAGGCCACCGCACGTGCCTGTCCTCTTCTCAAAAGGATGCTGATGCCATCTTGCTTGGACCCTCCAGCCACCAGAAGCATGAGCCAAAAACACATCTTTGCTTTACAAGTTACCCAGCTTCAGCTGTTTTGTTATAGAAATTCAACATTGCTGGGCATGACGACATTCCTTTAAGACTAGGCGAGGCTGAGGCAGGCAGAGGGTTTAGAGTTTAAGGCCAGCCTGGTCTACATAGTCAGTTCCAGGTCAAAATAGTTAAATGCCTTTTCATCTCTTTCTTTCCTCCTCCTCCTTTGAAAAGAGCTGGGTGTGGTGGTGCACACTTTAAATTCTTGCAGATGCAGGCAAATCTCTGAGTTGCAGGACAACCAGGCCTACACAGAGAAACCTTGAAACCAACTTCACCTCCTTGCAGGGGAGGAAAAAAAAAAAAAAAGAAAAAAGAAAGAAAGAAAGAAAAGAAAAGAAAAAAGGAAGGAGGGAAAGAAGAGAAGAAAAGAAACAAAAAATAGACCTAGACAGGACTGGAGGCAACATCTGGTAGAGCGAGTTGGAAGACCTTTGTGTGATGCCTACTGTTCTATGATCTCTGACCTCTACAACAACAATGCATTTCATGGGAAGAACAAACTTTTCATGATGCAGTTACTCATAAAGTCACTTTCCTGCGTTCACAGCTTCATTATTTCTGCATATCCTTTTCATTCTTTCACCTGTTTAATCTTTCTGTCTAGCGCTCCACAGAAGGCTCCCATTAGCTCCGAAAGCTGTCTACCCACTCAGTTGAGCCTGATTCATGCACCATATGTGCCCCAGTTTATCCACGTGGTGTACACACACACACACACACACACACACACACACACACACACACACACACAACACACATTTTCCTCCAGGTCTCCTCCGCAGGCCTCTCGGTTGCTTGCGTCGGTATCCTGAATTCCCCTACTAGCGCCACCGCGGGCCGCCACCCCCTTCCCTGCTCACAGCACTCCGCCTGCTATAATTAAACAAACAGGGTTATTTGTGACATCCTGGTTTACACATCAACAAGTTATTTTCTCTGATTTTGCTATGGATGGATCTGCTCTGCTTACATTAAACAAAAACAGCTCACCCAAAAATGCAGAATAAGCAAGGCAGAGGAAACAGGGCCCAGCAGCTGCCTCTTTCCCCAGGAGGCAACTCCTCTCTTTCTTAACTCCTGGCTTTGTGAGGGCCAGCCTCAAAGCCTTGGCCAAGAACCTTGACCCCGGTTGCACCAACTTTTCCCAGGGGAGTTGTGAATGACAAACCAAAGGAATGATTCCACTAGCCTATCTTGGTGAACCAATGTGTTATTGGGCTTTCTTACAGGGGTGTTGTTAATAGGATCACTTGCAGGGTTGTGGTTGCCCCCCCTCCCTCCACACACTATCGTGAAAAAAGTCCCAGTTCCGCATGGATGTCAACCTCCCCCCTGGCTGCATAGATGGAGCATACCACGCTACAGTTAACTATCTATCTCCAGAGACCCACCCCCTCCCCCGTAGAGCCGAGGCAGGGTTACACACAGCAGGAGAGGGTACAGAAGGGAGTGGCTAGATTCTCGGGTGAAGGTCTACCACTTTCTCTAGTCCTTCTAAAAGGGAACATCAGCACACTAGACTTTGTTTCGGGCGCGGGGGGGGGGGGGCTCTTGCAGATAACCAGCTGCTCTGATCTGTAGAATGCTCAGCGTACAGCATTCTACAACCACCTCCAGAACAACCAGAGAGGCCCGGAACCTGGAACGGGAAGAGAGAGCTCCAGAAATATAGAAGGTCAAGTAGGAGTTTATTTGGGGTGGGCAGGGGCGGATTCCAGATTAGGAATCATAAGGAAGCTGTTCAACTTGACTCAGCCTGGAATCACCTGGCAAGAAAGTTTCCACCTAGGAGTGGTCTAGATCAGATTGGCCTGTGGGCCTGTCTGTCTGTGGAGGGTTATCTTGGCTGCTGATTGATACGTGAAGAACCGGCCCACTACAGGCGGCACCATTCCCTAGTTTTGGGTCCTGGGCTATTCAGGAATAGAGAGAGCTATCGGAGTTCAAAGCAAGCAGAGGCTGAAGCCTTTGCATCTCTGGGTTCTTGACTGTGGGTGAGATAGATGCGCCTATACTGCTTGAGTGCCTGCCGCCTTGCCTTGCTCTCAATGAGGGGCTGAGAGATGGAGCTGTAAGTGAAATAAACCTTTTCTCCCCAAAGCTCCTTTTTGTCAGGCTACGATGCTGTCGCAGCAACAGCAATGAAACTAGTAGAGGAAGTAGGGGTGTAAATGTGGGGTTCCCTAAGCGATATGTCCTTCCGGGGGCACTTTGACTTGGAGACTAGCGTATTAATCGCCTGCTACATCAGCAGGCAGAGTGTGGCGTTGCTGCCTTCAGGCGTTCCCGTTGCCCGTTCTAGTCACCCACTCTGCAGGCAGAGGGGGTTCGTATCACTCCTCTAAGTAGTTAGACTCTGTCTTCAGGAGAATCCACAACTTCTTCAAGGTCTCTGGACCATAAAGCTCCTATGTCTACCAACCTCTGGAGAAGTCTCATCCCTGTCCCTTGCCACTTCTCCCACTTTCCCTTGGGAGCTTATCCTACCTCCTGCGGCATTGCAGTGGTCACTGGGTATTGTCGGAAACAACTGGAGAAGCACAGACAAGCTTTTTAGCACTGCGCCTCTTCGCAGTGAATCCATTTGTGGGAACTAAGGAACAATTCCTTCCCAGAATACACCAAACATCCCTCTTGCCTGCCTCACTTCCTTGTAGCTTTCTCAATACATTTTCTCAGGAAATATTTGTTTTCCTGGCTTGACACTCCCCTCCCTTGGGGACCAATGCTGTGGTGAGCTTATATAGTACACAACTGATTTATTTCTGCTGGCGTCAGAGCATTCACCCCCAAAACTAAGGGAAGGGCTTTGAGGGAAAGGGATTGGGGACCAGACTACCTTTAAAAAAGAACTCTTTTTAGAAGGCTGGAGAAATGTCTCAGAGGTTAAGAGCACTGGCTGATCTTCCAAAGGCCCTGAGTTCAATTCCCAGCAACAACATAGTGGCTTACAATCATCTATAATGAAATCTGATGTCCTCTTCTAGTGTGCAGGTGTACATGCAGGCAGAAAACTGTATACATAATAAATAAATCTTAAACAACTTTTTTTTATAACAGGAAAAAATTGGCTTAAGCCACTTTTGCTGGTGTCTTCCTCTATGTAAGATTATACTGTATAACTGTGAAAAGGATGGCTACAAATCAGCTTGGATTTGTAACATTTTTACTGTTATTTTAAAAGTCTTAGACACAGTTCTTATTGGTCTGTGAATTAAGTGTAGTGCTGGAGAGATGTCACAAGGCTTAAGAGGACTTGATGCTCTTGCAGAGGACCCAGGCTCAGTTCCCAGCATTGCATGGTGGCTCACAGTTGTCTGTAACTCCAGTTTCAGGGCATCAGGAGCCCTCTTCTGGTCTCCACAGGCACCAGGTACGTACATACACAGTACACTTACATACACTCAGGCAAAACACTCACTCACACACACACACACACAAACCCCACATAAATCTATTTTTTAAGCATGAAGTTAATATTGGGCTAGGATGCAGCTCAGTTGGTAGAGTGCTTACCCAGCCTGGGGTGTGGTGGCACATGCCTGTAATCCCAGCTGGATTAACAGAGGGCAGTAACAGGCTTTTATTGATTGCGGGCATGGGCTAGTGTTTGGTAATTGGCCACTGGTCGTGAGCATGATTATTATAGTAAATATTTTATTTGTATATTTTTATTGCCTTGATGTGTGTGTGTGTGTGTGTGTGTGCATGTACAGATGTACATACATCTATATATGCTCACTCATTTGTCAAGACTGCTGTCCAGCAAGCTCTAGGAATCTTCCTGCTTCTGCCTCCATGAATGTAGGATGATAGGGGCATGCTGTAGCACCTGCCTCTAACATGGCCACTGGAGATCTGAACACACATCCTTGTGTTTGCAGGGCAAGCTTTAGCAACTGAGCTGTCCCCTCAACCTGGACAAAACATTTTAAGTGACCAACATGTCCACACACTGAACTGAACGCAGTGATTCAAAGGTCAAGGCAGCCACGGACAGCACAATATAGAGAGAGAAACCAAGCCTTTCCCTCCCTGTTTGCTCTCTGTTAGGCGGCTGTAGACTTTAAGAGTCTCTATTGGTAGCAATAGCCATCTTCAACTTTTTGCAAGGTAACCCAGGCACCTGCTATCAGAGCTCACACATCAGAGGTGTTGTTTTTAGCAAAGCTAGTGCAAAGCTAAGATTGTAGGGCTCAGCTGCGCAAGCTTCAAAATTGATTTTCTAAAGTCTGCTAAGAACAAGGGAGGCTCCTGGGGGCTTATTTAGGATTCTTTTGGGATCAACTCTCTCCTCCCTGCTGGTTTTTGTTTGGCATTTGTGCAGCCATGTCAACCCCCACAAGTCATAGTCATAAGAGGCTCCTGATCTATACGCGTTTTGGCCTTGACGTTTTAATGGCCAAGCTGTTGGAAGCACACTTTAGATGATGGCCACAAGTTAAAGGCTCAGAGTTCACTGCCTGTCTCTTTGTTGTGATCCTTACCGGTGTTGGTGGATAGGCAGACTCAGTCTGGACAGTGCAATGTCCACAGCCAGCATCATCTGGGAACTCACTAGAAATAAAAATTCCTACATTTGCCTGCAAATTTCAAGATTTCCTTGTCCTTAGTAGCTGAGTAGCAGTCCACTGTATAAATGTACCCCAATTTCTTTATCCATTCTTCAGCTGAGGGACATCTAGGTTGTTTCTAGATTCTGGCTATTATGAATAATGCTGCTGTGGGCATAGTTGAGCAAATGGCCTTGTTGTATGGTGGAGCATCTGTAGGGCATATGTCCAGGAGTGGTATAGCTGGGTCTTGAGGTAGAGCTACTCCCAATTTTCTGAGAAAGCTCCAGATTTATTTCCAAAGTGGTTGTACAAGTTTGCACTTCCACCTGCAATGGAGGAGTGTTCCCCTTGCTCCACATCCTTGCCAGCATGTGCTGTCACTTGAGGTTTTTATCTTAAAACCATTCTGACAGATATAAGATGGAATCTCAGAGTTGTTTCCATTTGCTTTTCCCTGATGGCTAAGTACGTTGAATATTTCTTTAAGTGCTTCTTGGCTTTTAGAGATTCTTCGGTTGAGAATTTTGTTTAGAACTGGGCCCCATTTTAATCAGGTTATTTGGTTTGTTGATTTCTAGTTTCTTGAGTGGTTTATATTATCTTGGATATCATCCGTCTGTTGGAGATGTAGGGTTGGTGAAGATCTTTTCATAGTCTGTAGGCTGCCTATGTCCCATTGACAGTGTCCTTTGCCTTACAGAAGGTTTTCGGATTCATTACGTCCCATTTACTAATTGGTGATCTTAGTGCCTTGAGTTGTTGGTGTTCTGTTAAAAAAAAATTGTCTCCTGTGTCAATGAATTCAAGACTACTCCCCACGTTCTCTTCCATTAGATTTAGTGTATCCTGTTTTTATGTTGAGGTCTTTGATCCATTAGGCTTGAGTTCTGTGCAGGGTGATAAATATGGATCTATTTGCATTCTTCTACACGGAGATATCCAGTCAGACCAGCTCCATTTGTTGAAGATACTATCTTTTTTTCATTGTTTGCTTTGCCTTCTTTGTCAAAAATAAATTGTCCATAGGTGTGTGAGTTTATTTCTGGGTCTTCAATTTGATTCCATTGATTACCAGTTTCTACGCCAACACCATGCAGTTTATATTATTATTGCTCTATAATACAGCTTGAAGTCAGGGATGATGATGCCTCCAGAAGTTCTTTTATTGTACAGGATTGTTTTAGCTATTCTGGTTTTTTCCATATTTAGTTGAAATTATTCTTTCAAGGTCTGTAAAGAATTGTGTTGATATTTTGATGAGAATTGCACTGATTCTGTAGATTGCTTTTTGGTAAGATGGCTATTTTTACTATGTTAATTCTACTGATCCATGAGGATGGGAGATCTTTCCATCTTCTGATGTCCTCTTCAATTTCTTTCTTCAGAGACTTGAAGTTCTTGTCTTATAGGTCTTTCACTTGCTTGAGTAGAGTTACACCCAGATATTTAATATTAGTTGTGGTTATTGTAAAGGGTGTTGTTTCCCTAATTTCTTTCTCAGCCCATTTATTATTTGTATCTAGGAGGACTCTGATTTTTTTTAAATTAATTTTGTCTCCAGCCACTTTGCTAAGGGAGTTCTCAGGTAGAATTTTGGGAGTCACTTATGTACACTATCATATCATTTGTGAATAGTGATACTTTGACTTCTTCCTTTCCAGTTTATATCCCCTTAATATCCTTTAATTGTCTTATAGCTCTAACTAGGACTTCAAGTACTATATTGAAGAGACATGAAGAGAGTGGGCAATCTTTTCTTGTCCCTGATTTTAGTGGGATTGCTTAAGTTTGTTCCCATTTAATTTGATGTTGGCTATTGGCTTGCTGTGAATTGCCTTTATTGTGTTTAGGTTATGTGCCTGGTATCCCTGATTTCTCCAAGACTTTTTTAAAAAATAATTTTTTAGTATTTTAATGATGTTTTGTCTGTATGTTTATGTGAGGATGTTAGAGCCTAGAGTTACAGATAGTTGTGAGCTGCCATGTGGGTTCTAGGAATTGAACCCTGGTCCTCTGGAAGAGATGTCAGTGCCCTTAACCACTGAGCCATTTCTCTAGCCCCCTCTCCATGACTTTTAATATGAAGAGGTGTTAGATTTTGTCAAAGGTTGTTTGTTTGTTTGTTTGTTTGTTTTTTAAGCATCTAATGAGATGGTCATGTAGAAAATTTTTCTTTCAGTTTGTTTATATGGTGAATTACATTGATGGATTTTTTGTATATTGAACCACCCTTGCATACCTGGAATGAAGCCTACTTGATCATAGTGAATGAGGTTTTGAGGTGCTTTTGAATTTGGGTTTCAAGTGTTTTATTGAGTATTTCTGTTTCAATGTTCGTAAGGGAAATTGGCCTAAAATTCTCTTTCTTTGTTGGGTCTTTGTGTGGTTTAGGTAACAAGGTGACTGTGTCCTCATTGAAGGAGTTTGAGAATGTTCCTTCTGTTTCTATTTTGTGGACTAGTTTGAGATGTATTGGTATTAGCTCTTCTTTGAAGGTCTGGCAGAATTCTGCACTGAAATCATCTGGCTCTGGGCTTTTTTTGGTTGGGAGACTTTCTTCCTTCCTTCCTTTCTTTCTTTTGTTCCCTTTCTATACATTGGTATTTTGCCTGAATTTCTGAGAGATTGCATCCACTGAAACTGGGGTTACAGATACTTGTGAGGAGCCATGTGGACACTGGGAATTGAACTCGAGTTTTCTGGTTCTGTGCTAGAACAAATGATGTTCATAACCGCTGAGCCATCTCCCCAGCCGGTTAGGAGACTTTCAATGACTGCTTCTATTTCCTTAGGGGACATAGGACTATTTAAATTGTTTACTGACCTTGATTTACCTTTGGTAAGTGTAATCTATCAAGAAATCATCCATTTCATTTAGATTTTCCAATTCTGTGGAATACAGGCTTTTGAGGTAAGACCTAATAATTCTTTGGAGATCCTCAGTGTCTGTTGTAATGTCCTCCTTTTCATTTCTGATTTTGTTAATTTGGGTACTCTCTCTGCCTTTTATTCAGTTTGGATAAGGGTTTGTCTATCTTGTTTTGTTGTTGTTGTTGTTGTTTTTAAGAACTAACTCTTGGTTTCGTTGATTCTTTGTATTGTTTTCTTGTTTCTAATTTATTGATTTCAGCCCTGAATTTGATTATTTCTATGTATATTCTTCTTAGATGTGTTTGCTTCTTTGTGTTCCAGAGCTTTCAGGTATGCTTTTAAGTTGCTAGTATGAGATCCCTCCAATTTCTTTATGAAACACTCAGTGCTATGAACTTTGCTCTTAGCACTGCTTTTATTGTGTCCCATAAGTTTGGGTATGTTGTACCTTCATTTTCACTGAATTTTAGAAAGCCTTAATTTCTTTCTTTATTTCTTCTCCAACCCAGTGGTCCTTGAGTAGAGAGATGTTCAGTTTCCATGGATGTGTCAGCTTTCTGTTGTTTCTGTCATTGTGGAAGTCCAGCTTTAATCCATGGTGATCTGATAAAAATACAAGGGATTATTTGACTTTTCTTGTATCAGTTGAGGTTTGCTTTGTGACCTACTATATGGTGACGTTTGGAGAAGGGTCCATGAAAGACATGAAAAGATATCCACAACAAAATTTTGAAAGCTGTGTCCTTCTGAGCAGCCTCAAAGGGCACACCCCTGGTCCCTTCCTACCTGTTTCCCAGCCCTGTAGCTTCTCTGAGGTTCCAGGGCCACCAGGTTGCAGTTACAATAGCTGCCCAGATTTTAAATCTTACATAGAAAAACTTTTGACCTTTATGGTTCTTGAACTTTATACTTAGGAAAGCCATATCTGCCAATTAAAAAGCAGAGGAGGGATGGGGGAAGAGGGTGGGAGCATGGGGCTGGGAATAGAGGTGGCAAGAAGCTTCAACTGGGAAGTAAAGAGAATAAATAAATGAACTTATATAAAATAAAAAAGCAGGCAACTATTTTACTGCAATTCTTTTGTTTTTATTTGATACTTTTTTAAAGCTGTAGATCTTAGCCTGGAATTCATTTCTTCCTGTGATATAAAAGAGACAATGAGAAACTGTGGTACATTTACACTATGGAATACTACTCAGCTATTAAAAACAAGGAATTCCCGAAATCTGTGGACAAATGGATTGATCTAGAAATTATCATAATGAGTGAGTTCACCCAGAAGCAAAAAGAGACAAACGGCATATACTCACTTATATCAAAACACTAGTCCAAGGGATACATACCATGAAAAACTTTACTTATCAAGAAAGTGGGTCAGAGGAGAGGACATCCTATTGACTTTAGGTGAGAGTAGCATGGAAGAATAAGGAAATAGTAGGACCCACAGGGTCCTGGAAACCTATAAGAAGAACTTTATGACAGGCAGATCTGGGTCCTGGGGTCCTCCTCAAACTAAGGCACCAGCCAAGGAGAATATAGGCAGTAAATTTCAAACCCCTACCAAGACCTAGCCGATGATCATGATATTCTCCACCGTTGAGTGGAGAGTGAGATCTGACTCTCACACGAACTCTGGTGCCCCTTTTCTGACCACGTCCCCTGGATGGGGAGACCTGGCGGCACTCAGAGGAAGGATAGCAAGTTATCAAGAAGAGACTCGATATTCTAAGAGCATATATAAGGGAGAGGAGGTCCCCCTCAATCACAGACATAGGGGAGGGGAGAAGGGGGGAAGTGGGAGGGAGGGAAGAATGGGAAGAAACAGGGGAAGGGCTAACCATCGAGATGTAATATGAATAAAATAATAAAATAAAAAAATGGCCCCAAAATAAATAAATAAATGAGACAATGTATCTTTTCTTCAAATAGATAATCAATTTCCCAAGTTTTTTTTTTTTAAATGCATAGATCTTAGCTTCTTTTCCTGTTACCCTGATAACATATTCTGATCAAAGCAACAAGAGAGAGGGGGGTTTTATTTTAGCTCACAGTTCAAGGCAACAGCAGCTTGAAGCAGCTGGCCGCTTGCCTCTGCTGGCAAAGGAAGAGGCTGGTGAACACTAGTGCTCAGCTGGAATTCTCTCCATTTATACAGTTCAGAACCCACCCCACCCCCACCCCCCCACCCCCCCGCCGCCCAGGCAAGGTCTCACCTGCAACTAAGATGTCTCTTCCCGAGGCGTCCCCCACAGTTTATCTGAAGCCTGTCTCCAAGGTGACCCCAGAGCTTTTCAAGATGACAATTAACATTAATCACCATGGAACCCTTATTGGCACAAAACCCTTCCTGTATTCATGTTAAACACTGTCCTTGTCACGTATTGAATTCTACAGTTTAATTCGCCTTCTAGAGCTGTCATTTCTACAACAATATTCCACTAGTTTGTATAGAGTTTTCCAAAGGGTTGTGTCTGATAGGGCTTTATAAAAAAAATACATCTTTTTGTGCCTTTATATTGTCAGATGAAATTTAGGATCAGCTGAAAATTCTATAAAAATTGGTATTAAACACTGATAGAGTCAGAGGAGGGGAGCAGATAGTTTGTCAAATTTGAATCCATGTGCAGAACTTGGATAACATCACCTGCTCACCCTTCCTAAGTAAATGTTAACTCTCCTTAGAAAAAACCTTACACATTTTCGTTTGTTACCAACCATTAGGTATTCAAAGATACTTTCCGTTGTTACTGATTGTTGCTAATAGGCTTCTTGTTCCTTAGTGCTAGAGTGAAGGAAAGCTATTTGCTTTTACAAGTTCAGGTTGTTTCTTGCTTGCTTCTGTTATTATTATCTATGAGTTTCCAGTTGGCTGGCTTGGATTTTCTAGGCAGATCATCACATCTCTGTTATTTGTTCACATATATTTGAAGAACTGAGTTCTCAACCAATTCTACTCTTTTAGACTTCCATTTTGTTTTAGTGTCTAATTTTATCTTTATTAATTACTTTCTTAATTTTTTCCTTTGTTTGTTTGCTTTTTGAGACAGGGTTTCTCTGTGTAGCCTTGGCTGTGCTGAACTCACAGGCTGGCCTTGAACTTATAGAGATCTGCCTCCCCTCTGCCTCCCTGAGTGCTGGGATCACAGGCATGCGCCACTGCACCCAGCAATTTTCCTTAATTTACTCTGTTCTTGTTTCTGAGTTCTTGAGTCAGAACTTACTAATTTGTTTACAATTTTTAGATTACATTGATTTGTTTTTGCGTGTGGCTCGGGTCTTCAGGAGGAAACAGGACCTAGCAGCCTCTGTGGAGGGTAGAGAACAGCTTGTGTGACTCAGTTCTCTCCTTCTTTGGGGTCAAGCTCAGCTCAGCAAGCCAGTGACAAGGGCTAACTCTACCCTAAGCAGAGTCATCTTGCCAAAAATGCAATCTTATTTTCTGAGGATTCAACTGGATTCTGCTCTGTCTGTATGCCACGGGGCTTATTACAAAGTCTTCTCATTTCTATTCACTTCTGTGTCTGTCCATCCCTCAGTCATCCCTAGCTTTCCCTTTTTAACATTCCCAGCATAAACAGTATCACACTAGAATTTTCTTTCTGAAATGGACTCTTTTCAGTCACCAGTGAATCGTGTGACACTTGCTTAGATTGTTATATAGCCAGTCCATTCATTTTAGCTGCCATATAACAGGTCATTGCAGGAATATGTTTAGTGCCTCTATCCCTCCCGTTGATAGATGTTGAAATTGTAAATCCTTCTGCTATCAGCAGAACTGCGGTGAATGCGAGTGCACGTGGTTCTTTCTGGCCATGATACTCCAATAAAAAATTAGAGAGAACCTACCGGGCTGGCAGCATGGGAACACAGTGGCTCTAAAGTACCCGTTGCTTGGCGGCATTGTGTTTTTAAGAGACATTTATGAATGATGTGCTATGTGGCGATGTATTTCTATGGTCTGGTGCTTTTCAGCTCCAGCTGCCCCATTAGAATTGTCTGGGGATGTGTTCTTAAAAACACTGCTCTCTGGATCTGCTTCAGAAAAGCTAAATCAGGAGCTGGGGGGTTCAGCGTGAGTATTTTTACAAATCTCCTCAGTGGCTCAAATGCGTAGCTTGCTCTGGAAGCCACAGGTTTTGAAATGGAGTGCTTTTGACCTCCTCTGTTCTGTTCAGATTTGCAGAGTGATTTTGAATTGAGAGGAGGGTCAGATTAGACCCACTTCATTATTTGCAACAATAAAAATACAGTGTAGAGCAAAATTATTGTTTAGCCAGGCTGGAGAGATGGCTCAACAGTTAAGAGCACATACCGAGGAGGCCTGGGTCCAATCCCCGTGCCTCAGATCTTTTGTGGGGCCGGATCTGTTTCTCATTTATAAAGCCAATCTTCCTTCAGAAGAGCTGGCTGCTTGCAGGACAGAAGAGGAAAAGAAAAATTTATCTACTTTATTGCTTAAAGGAACAAGGGATGTAGGGCACTTATCAAAACTGCTGGATAAAGTGTCTTAATGCATTCATTTAAAAGAATAGGTGGACTTTAAACAAATATTAGGCCACATTAGCTTGCCAAGAGGGCAAAAGGGACTCCTGACCCTCTTGGATTGATGATGTTATCTTTGCTGTTTCAATTAACATGCCAAGTGTGGGAGAGCACGTGATGGAATTCCAGCCACCTTTAGCAGAGAGGCTGCTGCCAAGCCAGGGAGCAGCAGGCTGTGGATGTGCTCTCAGGATCCCGAGCTGCCTTGGAGCAATGGCTTTATATACTGTTTTTCTTCTTCGGTAGCAGCAGTTTTGTCTGCATGTAGATGCCTATTGCTGCTGCTGTGGGGTACAGGGAGGTCAGCAAAAAATGACACACTGTTCTCAATGGAATTGAGCATCCGTGCCCTAAGCAGCTCCGTGTCGCCCTCCTGTTTACCCACTGGGGCTACTGAGCCACTTAGAAGGCCCTCACTGCTACCTCTCATCCACTACTGGCTCTCTGGTGATCTGGAATTCCTCTGTGAGTTCTAACTAAAGCCTTAGGGGGGAAGGTGATGGGCTCAGTCGATGTGGGTAATATGTTTGTATTTATGTCATTGTTCCTCTTTAGTTGGTATGCTAGTTTGATGAATGACTCCCAAGATATCAAATACTAGTCCCTGGAACCTTTATGTGGTGTCTTCATATGATTTTAAAAGAATTAAAAAAAAAAAAAAGGAGTATGATAGTATCTCACAGAGGTTATTTGCATTTCTCTGATGACTAGTGAGATTTATACAGTCACATAAAATCATGCACCTATGTGTCAAATGAAAGAAATCAAATTGTGTCAGGGAACAAAGGAGAGAAACAGGAGAGCGGGAGGGTGAGAAAAGGAAAGGCCAGAATGCATAGGGCTGGAGCAGGGAAAATGTCCAACATACAACAGAGACTATTCTGAAACGCTATGTAATGGCTCTGTTGTTAAAGTGCTCGCCGTGCAAGCATGAGGACCTGAGTTCAGATCACTAAGCACCTAATAAAAAGCTGTTGAGGCAGCAGCAGGTGGATTCCTGGAGCTCTCTGGCCTGCTACTCTAGATGAATAGGCGGGTGCCAGGTTCTGTGAGAGATGCCGTTTCAAAGAATAAGGTGAGAAAAGTAGAGGAGGACGCCTGATGCTGACCTCTAGCGCATGTATAACCCTGCATACATACATGTACTTGCAGACATATACATAGCTCATATGGACACACCATGTGTGTATGTATATTTATATATCATTTTGGAGACGAGGAGAGTGCCACGCAGATCTTCAAGGAGAACTCTAAATGTTATGGCTATTGCTGTAAGAGGGAGGCGTTGAGAGTGACAGCCATCCAAGAGAAGACAGCATGACCACAAGGCAGCACTTGGAAAGCTGCAGGTCAAAACACAGTATCCGAAGGGTGGCACTTTGGTGTGAAAGTGCTTTGAACTAAAAGGCATTGGAGGCCTTAGAGTCAGTTTCAGAACCAAGGCCTTCCTGACCTACTCTCTCTCCCTCTCCCCCTCCCTTTCCCTCCAACGTGAGTCATAGACACTCACTTTGGGATTCCTCTACCCAAGGCCAATCATAGAAACCAGAACAGGTTTCCCCCAAGCCAGTACAACTAGAATGAGCTTTCTTTCTTTCTTCTTAACTTTTAATTGTTTCTTTGTAAATTACACATCACGCATCCCTATCCCAGTCATCTCCCCTTCTCCTTGTATCCACCCTCCACCCTTGCAACCTCCACCCCCAACACACACACACACACACACACACACACACACACACACACACACACACACACACACCACATACCAGAGGAAAAAATTTTTTCTTCTGACTTTTCCATCCCCGGTGCTTTTCTGTCTGTCCATAAAGAAACTCTGGTCTGGTAGTACTAAGTTATTGTGCTGGTTGGTTTTTGCCAACTTGAAGCAAAGCTAGACATATCTGGGAAGAGAGACTCTTAAGTGAGAAAATGCCTCCAGAAGACTGGCCTCTAGGTGAGTCTGTAGGCCACTTTTTAGTTAATGATTGGTGTGACATGACCCATCCCACGGTGGGTGGTGCCATCCCTGGGCAGGTGGGTCTGAGGTGTGTAAGGAAGCAGACTGAGAGCAGGAGGAGCCAGCGGACGTGGCACTCCTCTGTGATGTCAGCTTCAGTTTCCACCTCCAGCTTCCGGCCTGGTGTCTCTGCTCCTTCTTCGTCCCGTGATGGACTGTGATGTGGAACTAGCTGGAATGAACCCTCCATGTTGTTTTTTGGTCATGGTGTTTTATCACAGCAACTGAACCCCTAACTAAGACCGTTTTAGACCTTCATTCCAGAAGGCGTGTGCTCTCCTGGGGAGGAAGAAGTCCTGCCAGAGAGAAGACAGAGAGAATCAGAATAGGTGGGGCCTTCCCACCTTCCCCTCTTGGATTTTTACCATTACCAGTTCCAACCGCATACCCTTCTTGTCCCATCGTGTTTCTATACAGCTGTCTGTCTTTTTTTTTTTTAACCTAAACATGTCCTGCCCATTGAACCTTATCTTGAATTCTTAGTTCCGAAGGCTTCTATACCATCTAAAACTATAATTAAATAATTTTTAAAGTCGTTCTTTTTATTTTTTGTGCATATACTTATGTACGATGTACATACGTGTATTTGTGCATATCCATGTGGTTACATGTATATGCATGTCTAGAGGCCTGAAGTTGACTTTGTGATGTTGTGTTTCACTTGACCACTCTCCACTTTACTTTCTGAGGCAGGGTTCTCACTGAGGCCAGAATTCATGCTTCTGGTCTAGCTACCCTGCCTAAGAGTTCTCTCTCTCTCTCTCTCTCTCTCTCTCTCTCTCTCTCTCTCTCATTATTAATTTGTTATTTTTTATAATTTGTTCACAGTACATCCTTATTGTTACCCCCTTGCTCATATCCTCCTGTTCCCACCCTCCTTCCCTCTCCCCATCCCCTAGTCCTCAGAAAGGGGGAGCCCCGCTCCCCCACCATCTGACCCCAGCCTATCAAGTCTCATTAGGGCTGGCTGCATCCTCTTCAAAGTCAGAGCTGTTCTCTCAGAGCCTCCAGAGAGGAGTCTCTGCTGACACGGGGCCTTCAGTCCAGAGGCATGGGTTTGGACATCTGGCCTGCAGAACTGTCAGAGAATGAATCTCTATATTTTAAGTCACCAAGTCTGTGGCAGTTTGTCATAGCAGCCTTAAGAAAAAGAAATACATTTGTCACATGGCTGAGAAATAATGACATATGTTATTCATTCATTTGACAAACATTTACTATAAAGTAACTGCATTGGGACCAGAGAGGCAGACAGGAAAGAGGACATTCATTGTTCCCAACCCTGGTATATGTGATGTTTTAAAGACGTATATTTTTTTCCCAAGGAAATCTTAGACTATGAACCATGTTGGGTGGAAAGGCATGTACTACAAAGACTGAGAAGCCTTGTAAACGCTGACACAGAAAGTTTCTTCCTGGGCTAAGTGACTGCACTACATAAAACCTGAAGGGCAGCGTTGGCCCTGGCAGGAAAGGTGATGACATGAAGTAAAAGCTCGTCCTTTGTTCTCCTGGAAGCATGGGCAGAGATGGTGATCTGAATATTGCATCCTGTGGGCTGTTTTAGAGACCACAAGTGTTTTCTGGGTGCTCGGTGTATACTAGTTACTACTCCATCTATTGGGGAGACCATGGGAGCAAAAAGGACCCCGAATTCCAGCTCTCTCTGAGCATGTATTTTAGCAAAGGGGGCAGAAAGAAGCCAAATCAGTTTATGATAAGTCAGTGTCATTGAGGAGGAGGCTAAGGGGATGAGGCTGCTGGTGGGGATGTGATTTCTTGATGGGATGGTGAGAGATGCTCTTGCTCAAGTGAGCAGAGACCCAAATGAAGAAAAAGAAAGTGAACCATTCAAGATCCACAGGACAAGAGAGTTCCAGGCAGAGGGAAGTCAGTACAAAGGCTTGGCGAGAAGCACACCGGTTGTCTGGGGACCAGAAGGTGGCTAAATGGTTTAGCTTAGCTGGTCAAGGGATTAGCAACCAACAGAGGGAGTCTACTCCAGTGATGTGGTAATCACAGGCATTGTCACAGTCCTTAGAGCAAGGGGAGGCTGTCGTCCAAAGCCTTCCTTCTTGGAGAATGAAGATTTACATAGGTGCACGTGAACACACGCACATACATGTACTCACAGTAACAAAGTAGACTAACACAATTTAGAAACCACACAAGACTTGAATTTTTAGGCTTATGTAAGGAAATACTGAACAGGCCTGAACCCTGGGAAGAGAAGGGACAGGAGGACAGAAGGCTTGCAGAGAAAAGAGAAACTGTGGGTGGGACATCTCTGTGACAAGCTGGAGACCTAAGTCAGGGTAGGATCCTGGGAAGATATGAGAGAGACTCTAGCAGAGACTCCTAGTAGCAGGGGCCATAGAGACTGAAGAGGACACCTTCCTAGTAGAGGGATGAAAACACCAACTCACCCACAAAAACTTTGACCCCCAAAATATTCTGCCTATAAAGGTAGAGCAGATAGAGCAAAGATTGGGGGAACGTCCTACCAACACCTGGCCCAACCCAAGACCCACCCCATGGGAGACCGCCAATCCCTGACACTATTAACGATACTCTGCTATGTTTGCAGACAGGAGCCTAGGCAGATTTGTCCTCTGAGAGGCTTCACCCAGCAACAGTTTGAAATAGATGCCGGGACTCACAGCCAGACATTAGACAAAGCATAGGGAGTCCTGTGGGAAAATGGAAGAAAAGAGAAAAGACCTGGAGGTGTCAGGAGCTCTACAAGAAGACCAACGGAGCCAACTAACCAGGGCCCAGAGGGACTTGCTGGTACTAAAGCACCAACCAAGGACCCTGCATGGACTTGACCTAAGTCCTTTCCATAGATATAGCCTATGGGCAGCTCAGGCTTCATGTGTGTCCTCTATTAAGGGGATCAGGGCCTGTCCCTGACAGGGACTCTGTTGCCTGCGTTTTGATCACTTGCCCTGGTGGGACTGCCTTGCCAGGCCACAGGGGAAGAGCTCAGTCCTGGTGTGACTTGATGAGCTGGGCTGGGTGGGTGGGGCTCTCCTTTTCTGAGCAATAGGGGATGAGAATGGGGAAAGAAGTGGTGGTGGTGGTGGGGGGGGGAAAGGTGGGACTGGGAGGGGAGGAGAGAGGGGGCTAAGACCAGGATGTAAAGTGAATAAATAAATAAATAAATTTTTTTTTTTTTTTTTTTTTTTTTTTTTTTTTTTTAAAGAGGCTGGCTTGGGCTAGGTGAATAGACTTGTTGGATTTTGGGGGGGGTGAGGGTGGGAGTTAGCTTTTGTAACGGGACCTCTAGCCTCTTTCCAACTTTCCTGTAAAACATTTATACATTGATAATATGACACTGCTCACATTTTGGAGTGTGAGAAGGGGGCCAGGTTCTTGGAGAAGGACATGAAAATGGTACTACTTAGCCATGGGCTGGGTACTACTTAGCCATGGGCTGGGTACTTCTTAGCCATGGGCTGAGTACCATTTAGCCATGGTTGGCTAAGGCAGCCAGTCCCAGAGATCCAGAGAAGAGTGTGAAAAATAAATGTTGATCCCTGGAGGGCCTGGGCCAGCAGAAATGAGATTCCCAGAGCCCCGGTCCCTGAAATGCTGTTAGGGTGTGTGTGGCCAGCAATTTGAAGGTAATAAAACTCTGATTCAATTCTACAAATGGAGACAACTGAGAGGCAGTGAAGGGAGGTAATGGACCATGCTTTGTACGGAACAGCCCTGAGCTTGAGTCCCCGCCCTTCCCCTGACTCTGTGACCTTGAGAGAATTGCTCTTCCCACTTTAGTGTTGTGGTGGGGTGAAAGGTAGCCCCAAATTCATCCCACCCAGACCCCAGGCTAAGACCCGAATTGGAAAGAGGGCTTTGCAGATGCATTTAGTTACAGTAGGCCACACTAGATTAAGGTGAGCCCTAAATCCAATGAATTGTGTCTTACAAAAAAAGGGGAAGAGATTTAGATACAGAGCCACAGACAGACCCACAGGAGAAGAAAAGAACTGAAGTGACAATGGGTAGGAGCTAATCATACTAGTCAGCTTTCGGTTGCTACGGTAAAATGCTTGAGAAACTCAACATAATAAAGAAAAAAGACTTACACTGGCTTCCAGTTCGGGAGGTTTCACTCTATGGTGATTTGGCCCAGTGAAATATGGTAGGAGCACACAGAGAAGGAGGCTGCCTACCTCATGGCAGATGGGAAATGAAAATAAGCAAGCAAAACAACAAGAACCACAGAAAGAAAGAGGCTAGCATCCCATTGACCGCAGTGAGCCCTGCACGCATGCGGTGCGCAGATCTACAGGCAGGCAAAATATCCATACATGTAAAACAATAAAATAAAAAAATAATATAAAAAAGAAGGAAGGGAGGGAGGAAAGAAAAGGAAGGAGGGAAGGAAAAGAAGGAGGGAAGGAAGAGAGGGAGGGAAGGGAGAGAAAGAGAGAAAGAGAGAGAGGGGGCGGAAGGAAGGAAGGAAGGAAATTTAGCTAGGGGTGGTGGTGCATGACTTTAATCTCAGCACTCTGGAACAAGGGGCAGATAGATTTCTAAGTTCAGGGCCAGCCTGGTCTACATAGTGAGTTCAGGACAGCCAGGGCTACACAGAGAAACCCTGTTTTGAAAAACCAAATAAAAATAGTAATAATAATGATAGGCTCAGACAGTGATTAGTACTGTGAGAAATAAAGATGTAATAAAGACTAGTCGGGGAAGGGAAACAGACTATAAACTGTGGTGTGTGTGTGTGTGTGCGTGTGTGTGTGTGTGTGTGTGTGTGTGTGTGTTTGTGTGTGTGTGTGTGTATACACGTGTGCATGTGAAGGCCAGAAGTAAACCTCAGCATCATTTCTCAAGTACAAGCCACCTCGCTTTTAGGGACAGGCTCTTTTGTTGGCCAGAGGCTTGTCAGTTGGCTAGGCTGGGTGGCCAGTGAGCCCAACGCTGGGATTACAAGCACATGTTAAGTACCCAGATTTTATATGTCAAGTTCTGGGCATTGGACTCTGCTCCTTACTCTTGTACAGGAAGCATTTTACTGAACTATCTCAGTAGCCCCATAAGCTATTTTTCAGTAAGATGGCTAGGGGCAAGGTGGCTTTTTTTTTTTTAAAGATTTATTTATTTATTTTATGTATCCGAGTGCTCTGCTTTCGTGCACACCAGAAGAGGGAATCAGATTCCATTACAGATGATTGTGAGCCAGCATGTGGTTGATGGGAGTTGAACTCAGGACCTCTGGAAGAGCAGCCGGTGCTCTTAACCGCTGAGCCATCTCTCCAGCCCCACAAGGTGGCTTTCTTGAGAGGTGACAAGTGCATAAGAACCTAAAAGTCAAGTGAGTGGCCTCTACGCATGTCAGTTAGCCTTACTGGGGTTTTCTCTTTGCTTGCTATTATGAAACAGATGGGTGTGATATGCAGTGCCCACAAAGAACGCTGTGGTCTTCCCTAAGTCTCTTGAGAAAGGAAGTGGATACTGTGGTGTGTCCCCACAAAAATTTAGGCTAGGGTTTGGTCCTCAGTGTGACAGCTGAGAAACTGTGGCATTTTTTCCTAGGGGATAGGAATGAATGATTCTCACAAAAGTGAGCTATGTGCAGTGAGAGCGGCTCTTATAAACTCAGCCGGGCCACCGCCACCGTCTCTCGTCACAAGATCTCTGTTCCCATCCTCACTTCCCACTTTCTCGCCTATTCCTCCTGAGCCATCACCAGACACCAGGTAGACACCAGTGCCACACTCCTGGATCTCCAGCCTTGGCTGCATAATAAACTGCTTCCTTTTACTAAGTACCCAGCCCTAAGTATTTTGTCAGAGCAACAGAAAGCTAAGCTTATGGTGACAACTCATGAATTAAGATGAGCAATCAGAGCAGTTTGCCTGAGGCTTGGAAAAGTTCCCTGGGATTACAGACGCGGGCTCTTCAGATGAGGTAAAAGGAACAGCGAGCTGAGCTGGTAAATGGTACAGTTAGATGCTCAGTTGGGTTTTGTTGTTGTTAATATTTTATATGTAGGGGCTGGAGAGATGGCTAAGTAGTTAAGAGTGTGTTCAGCTCTTGCAGAGGGTCTGAGTTCAATTCCCAGCACCTACTTTACACAGCTATAACCAGCTTCGAGAGGATCTGGTACCACTGGCCTCCAAGGACATCTTTCCTCATGCGCACAGACATGCACACATTCATACAATTCAAAATGATGACGGAAGCTATTAATCATTACTAATTATAACATTATTGTGACAGTTAATAGTTAATGTAATGAAATATAATGAATATTATATTAATTAATAATTGTTTTATTAACCTTTTTTAGCAGAGGTGGCACACATCTTTTTTTTCTTTCTTTCTTTCTTTGTCCATTTTTCATCCCAATCGCGACCCTGCTCCCTCCTCTCCTCCTAGTTTCACCCTCTCACCCACTTCTCCCCGCCCCCATACCAACCCACCCTAGCACATGGAGTCACATCAGGACTAAGTGCCTCCTCTTTCACTGAGGCAAGACAAGGCAGCCCTGCTAGAGAACTGGGATCCAAAGGGAGGCAACAGAATCCAAGTCAGAAATAGCCTCTGCTCCAATTGTTACGGGACCCATTTGAGGACCAAGCAGTCCATCAGCTTCATATGTGTAGGGGGCCTGGGACCAGTCCATGCATATTCTTTGGTAGGTGGTTCAGTCTCTATAAGGCCCATGGGCCCAGGTTAGTTGGCTATGTAGGTCTTCTTGTGGTGTCCTTGGCTCCTCCAGCTCCCTCAATCCTTCCCCTAACTTTTCCACAAGACTCTGAGGCTTTGGGTAATGACTCCCAATTTCCTGTTAAACACCCACAACTGATGGTGAGCCGTAGTTCACATTTAGGACTGTGAGCAGTGCTATAAAAGGGAGGTCTGAAGCTCTCCCCACTGCTGCACACCATCCCTACACAGTTGTTCATGAAGACACACGATAAGGAGCAGATGAGATGGTCAATGTGATAACCCTACCCAACACCTGCCTCAGGTCACAATGGGAGCACAACAGGTGCGCCTTGATTCTAAGGAGCGTGGAGTCCCCTTAGGAAACATGAGAGAACATAAAGGAATTTATTTCTTGACCTGTGGCCAACAGATGTTGCTTCAGAGTTCTGAAGGGCTACTTTAGGAGACAGCTTCTCAGAGGACTCTGGAGATGGAAGCCCATTACTTCCAACCCTTCCCCGCCCCCCCATTCTGCTGAGCAATCCTTCCGCCATCTTGGATCGGATCATCAAATGGCTGACTGTTAGAAAGCTTTCCTGAGTGGAGGGTTACTCATATGCATACAGAGAAGGTGACAGCCCATTTCCCCTGGTTGCGAGCTTGGGTGAAGGACAAATATTTATTAAGCAGCACAATGTACCTGGTGTTAATTATACTAGTTGGACACATGGGTTGAACCAACTCATGTAGCCTTGCCCACAAGTACAATACAGTGTAGTGAGTAGAGCAGAATTTGATGAGCAAATCACAAGGCAGGGTTAGTGCAAGGAAGGAAAATAATGACAAGAGTCTGGCCAACTCTTTGTGTCTGATGCAGGAGAAACCTCTTTACAGACTAAAAGGTGCAAATGACACAACTTTTGCTACTTTATTTCTAAATGTGCAGATTATTCATAACAAGCCTCTCAAAACACTGATCTTTTTCCTCTGCAAAAATACAGCAAGATTTATCATTAATTCAGACTTATTCTAAAAGACTCTACTTTCTATCTTTGCTTCTTTGTCACACTTGGGCTTTTATTTATCATTGTCTTTTTGGTGAATGAAATAGTTGCAGGTGCAAAGTAAAATCAAGTACCGCCATCACTTCCGGACACCTATTGCAGTCCCCTACTATCTCAAGAGAGCAATATTATGATTAGAATCTTTGCCCATTGGTTTGTTTTGAGTCAGGCTCTCACTATGTAGCCCTGGATGCCATGGAATTTGCAAAGTTCTTTGTGCAGTTGAATCTGGGGAAATCTAGATCGAGCTGTCTCTGCCTCCTGATTGCTGGAGCTAAAAGCACCATCATGCTTAGCATGGCTTGAATCTCAGTCTCCCCTCCTAGGCCCATGTTTAAGTACTCAGTCTCCAACTGGTAGTGCCATTCTAGGAGCGTTTGAGATGGGGAGGAGGAAGTAGGTCTCTGGGAGCCGGTTTTTAAGAAAATAATTTTATTAATTTATTCAGATTACAACTAAATTGTTATCCCATCACTTGTATCCTCCCATTCCTCCCTCCATCCCACTTTCACCCTACTCCCCTCCCCTAGGTCAATGACCGAATGAGACCTCCTCCCCTGATATATGGTCATAGGCTATCAAGTCTCATCTTGGTAGCCTGCTTATTCTTTCTTTGAGTGCCACCAGGGCTCCCCACCAAGGGGAGGTGATCAAATATGGGGCACCAGAGTTCATGTCAGAGTCAGTGCCCACTCTCCACATAACTGTGGAGAGTGTCCTGTCCATTGGGTAGATCAGAGTAGGGATTCTATGTTTACTATTGTATTTTCCTTGGTTAGTGCAATAGTTTGAGCAGACTCTCCTGGGCCTCGATCTGCCCATCATGATGTTCCTCTTGTAGGTTTCCAGGACCCTCTGGGTCCTTCTATTTCCCCACCTTCTATATTTCTCTTACCTAGAGTCTCAGTAGGATGTCCTCACATCTATCCCAATCTCCTGGTTAGTGAAGACTTTCGTGGGATGTGCCTTTTGGACTAGTGCCCAATTATAAGTGAGTATATACCATGTGAGTCTTTCTGCTTCTGGGTTAACTCACTCACTGTGTTTCCCTGATGAGATCTGATGTGTGGCATCATCTATGCTGGTTTGCCATCTAAATATCTTCTTTGATGAGCTGTTTTGGTTGTGTGGTCCATTTTTAATTGGATCCTTTGCATTCTTCTACTTGAATTATACATTTTCTTTGCAGGTTGCTTGACGGGCCTTTATCAGCTATGTCTCTTGAAAGTGTTTACTTCCCATTTGTGGCTTGTGTTATTATTCCCCTGACAGCGACTTTCACAGAAAAAGTTCTAGTTTTAATGAAGTCCAATGTACCAATTCTTTCTGACACGGATCTCGTCTCTGATTTGTTTCTGAAAAATTATCGGTAGATAAATCCAAGATTATCTGCATTTCATCCATTCAAGGTGTCTTAGGGTTTCTTCTATTACTGTCATGAAACTCCATGATGAAAGCAATCTGGGGAGGAAAGGGTTTATTTCACTTATATATCCTGAATCACAGTCACTGAGAGAAACCAAAGGAGACCTCAAAAAAGCTGTTGCAAGGCCGAGAGGTGGCGGTGCACACCTTTAATCCTAGCACTTGGGAGGCAGAGGCATGTGGATCTCTGAAGTCAAGGCAGCCTGGTCTACAGAGTGAGTTCCAGGATAGCCAAGACTCCATTAAAAAAAAAAAAAAGCTGTTGCAGAGGCCACGAAGGAGTACAGCTTACCTGCCTGTTCCTCATGGCTCTTTCAGCCTGCTTTCTCATAGAATCTAGGACCACCAGGCCAGGGATGACACTGCCTACAATAGGCTGGGACCTCCTCCATCAATCACTAAGTAAGAAAATGCCCTATGGGTTTGTTTGCTTGCATCCTGCTCTTGTGGAGGCGTTTTCTCAGTTAAGGTTGCTTCCTCTCAAGTGACCATAGCTTGTGTCTAGTTGACAGAAAACTAGCGAGCGTACTAGGAGTTTAGAGTTTTTCATTTTTGTGTTTATATCTGTGGCCCATTTCAAATTGCTTTTCATGAAGGAAAGAGAAAGGTCTGTGCTTAGACCGTGTTTACCTTCTGATGCCCAGTTATTCAAGGGCCACTTCACAAAGAGTGTTCTCTCTCCAGTGTGTTGGCCTTACTCCTTTGTCAAAGACTGGCTAATTGTACTGAAGTGAATCAGTTTCTGGGGGTCCTATTCTGTGCCCTTAATTTGTTTATCTATTTGTCTACATATTTATTTTATATTTTAGGACTGGAAATTGATGTAGTTTATTGTGAAGGAGAAGAACTTCTAAGAACAAGCATGGGCCCATGAGCTGAAGTGAAAGCTCCCGAAGGTCTTTTCTATTTATTGATTTGGCCACAGCCACTGCCCTAATTATTATGGCTCTACTCTAACTCTTGAAAGAAGGGATTGTCAATGCTCCAACTTCATTCATTTCAAACTTCAGTATTGTGCTGATGACAATTCTGGGCCCTTTGCCTCACTGTGTAAATTTTTAGAATAATTTGTTGATGGCTAGAAATGGCTTGCTGGGCATTTTGTTGGAATTGCAGTGAAAACATGTTATGCTTTGTGAAGAAGTTTTATTGTGGCATTGGGAAGAGGTGATGTCATGGCAAGATTGAACGTTCCTGTCCACTAACACTGACTGTTGTTCCTCATACTCTTAAATTTTTATTCATTGGAATTTTGTAGATTTCCTTATAAAGCCTTATACACATTTCATTAGATTTGTACCCAAGTATCTTATTTCTCTCTCTCTCTCTCTCTCTCTCTCTCTCTCTCTCTCTCTCTCTCTCTCTCTCTCTGTGTGTGTGTGTGTGTGTGTGTGTTAACAACTGGGAGGCAGAGGTAGGTGGATCGATATGAGTTCAAGGCCAGCCTGGTCTACAAAGTGAGTCTGGGATGGTCAAGGATACATAGAGAAATCCTGTCTCAAAACACCAAAAAAGAAGAAGAAGAAGAAGAAGAAGAAGAAGAAGAAGAAGAAGAAGAAGAAGAAGAAGAAGAAGAAGAAGAAGAAGAAGAAGAAGAAATATAAAATGTGTTTTATAGAATTCACAAATGAGTTATTTAGGCTTAGCTCATTCTGTTTTGAAACATTGTTAATCCAGATTATTTAATAAACCTCATTAAATAACTTGTTTCTTCTTATGTGATTTTGATAGACTTATTTAAGGATTTAGTCCATTTAACATATAAGTTTAGTGCAGAATTACTTACATTATTGTGCTGCTATTCTCCTAATGTCTGTGGGATCTGTAGTGATGCCCTTCATTTAGGATATTTGTAAATTGTGCGCTCTCTCTCTCTCTCTCTCTCTCTCTCTCTCTCTCTCTCTCTCTCTCTCCTCTCTCCTCTCTCTCCTCTTTCTCCCCATCTCTTTATCTCTCTCAGTTAAATTAGCTAGAGGCTTATACATTTAATGGATCTTTTCAGAGAACCAGTATTTGGAGTGATTTATTTTCTCTATTGATTTCTTGATTTTTGTCCTTAATTTCTTTCTTTTCTTCTGCTTACTTCAGATTTAATTTGCTCTCCGTTTTCTAGTCGCAAGAGTTGAAAAATAGGTTATTGATTTTAGATCTTTCTTCTCTTCTAATATATCCAATAAGTGCTAGAAATTTCCACACAAGCATTGCTTTTACTACTCAAAATTTTTGGTGAAGTCTGTTTTCATTTTCACCAATTAGAAGAATCTTAACTTATATTTTACCTTTCTTCTTGGAGCCCTGTGCTCTCTAGCAGGGTCTTGCTTAATCGCCATGCATTTTGAAATTGTAAGTTAAGCAATACTTTTTCCTGTTTTCCCTCCAGGATATTTTATTATCTTTGACTTTCTATAGTTGGAGAATGTTATGCTTACATGTAGAGGAGTGTTTTGAAGTTATTAGTTCTTTCTTTTTCTTTGTCTCAGCATTTGTCCTGCCTGGTGCCTGCTCACTGAGAGTCCTGAATTTGTCCGTAGTTCCTACTAAACATACCTATGCCACACCTTTCATAGTTATCCCTCAGGTCTCAGGATTCTGTTATGTGGAGTTTGGTTTGTTTGTTTGTTTGCTTGCTTGCTTGCTTATTTCGTTTTATTTTTGGTTTTTGGTTTTCAGTTTTTGCTCTTTTTCACTTCCAGTTTTTGAAACTTCTACTGATATACAGCTGTCCTATGGCGTACTGTGTCCTATGGGTGAAGCACTGGTTCCGTTTCCTGTTATGTACATCAACATCTACCGATGCTCACCACTTCATAGAACCAGTTCACTCAATTACGTACTTTAAATCTTCTCTAGGTGGCACATGCTACCTAAAAGAGTGTAAACACTCTGTAAATAACTGCCTGTGGTGTTGACTAAGGAGGAATGACCAGCACAGGTGGAATCTCCTCCAGTGGTTTCAATCTACAGTTGCTTGAACCTATGGGCACAAAATTCATTCTTGTTCATGTTAGAGTGGCTTTTCTCTCTAGTCTAGTGGTCCTTTTTCACTCTTAGGATTTCCATCACTTTGTTCATAAAGCCAATTGTTTGTTTGTTTGTTTGTTTTAATTAAAGCTAATTGATTTTTAAATTATCTATTTATCAGTTCTTGATCTTAAACTATTGATCATGGTTATTTTAAATTCTGTTTCTAATAGCACAATATTCTGACCAGGTCTGGCTTTTGTTTTCTTTCTTCAGACTGTGTCTTTATCTCTTAATTTGCTGTGAACTTCTCCTGGTGAGGGCCATTTTTTGATGTGCCCAACACTGGCTCCTCTGAGGGTTCTCTGACCTGTAGTAAATCTCTGTGTTGGGAGGACAGAAATTTGTCTTGGGCTCCCTCTCCTACTACAGAGCTAAGATAAAGAGTTGATTTTTACAGTACCTCTAACTTTTTTCCCTTGCCATTACATTGATATACTATTTCAAGACCCTCACATGTAAAACTGGAGGACCTTTCCACTTACTTGTTCCACAAACTTGTTGTTTGAATTTCATATAGAAGAACGTCACATACTTAGACATTTGACTTCTATGATGACACTGCAGATGGATGTAGGCATAGACTCCTCTACTTTTTCCCAGTTGCATAATATTATACTTTGAGACTATACCACAAATTCTCTACAGATAGTAGCTGGACAAAGACTCCTGAGGCATATATGCAGTGATTTTTATCCCTATAGCATTTATGTTGGGTAGTACAACTGCGTTCAGAGTTGGTATATCTTTCAATTTGAAGATAATGCCTGTTTTCATAATTAAAAACAACAACAGCACAAAAAACCCCAACCAACCAAAGAAATAAACAAACAGAAACAGCATCTTTTCCCAGTAGGGGCACATGAAAGTTCCCTTCGTATTGCCCCTTTGTAGTGCTAGACATGTTTTTAAGCATCGCCCCCTTTGATTTATAATACCAGCATTGGACATCTAGATAATCGGTCTGTGTATTCCTGAGCTCCATCTTATATTCCATATCTGCTTATTGAACTATATAAACACCATGTTTTATTAACTACTATGACTGAGATGAAGACACCATCTAACAGATATGGCTCCTCGCTTTTATTGGCTCATCTTGGCCGTTGGCTTTCTTTCCCCCTCCAAATTGCAGAGGCTTATTGATCAGTGTAACGAACTCTCCCAAATCAACATGGTTTTGTGCACTCTGAGGACAAGTGTTTCCTGGTTAAGTGGAGAACTGTACGGATGGCTTCTGAAATACCTTGGTCACAGCCGCTTCGTGGGGAACCGTGTGGTTTAGAAGTCGGGGCCTTCTTCCTTCCCTTTGCTGCAGTCCACACTCACAAGTTTATCCTTATTCTTCCTGACCCGGCTGACATCTGGACTGAGCAATACCGGGCCCATCACACACACTGCTCCTCCAGTACCGCCTGCGCCAATAAATGTGAAGAGAGGAAGGAATCAAGCTGGCATGCCTCTTGGTCTGCTCGATGATCTGGCAGAGCATGCTTGTGGCAGCGGCCCACCTCCACAGAGACAGGAGAACAAGCCCTGAACACACACTGAGGAGCTTCTGGCCAATGGCTTAAAAAAAAAAAAAGTATCTTAAATAACCATGTTAGCCAATCCCAAGAATAAGCTTATTGGAATGTTGACTGAAAATGCATTGGATCTACAGGCTATTTAATAGTTTTTAATAAATGACATAATTTTACCATGAAAATTCTTTTTATTGTTAAGTCTATTTTTAATTTTTTCCACCACAATCTCCTTACCATTATTTGATAGAACTTCAGTTGAAAATTGTGTTTTAAAATTATGTTTTATAACTTTTTGTCAATATATAGGAAATTACTCACATTATAATATTGTTCTTTTATCCTTCAGCCACTTGCTAATCCTTGAAATCTCTTTGTAGAATTATTAGTACTTTTCTGAGAATATTCAGTCACTTTTAGCTCCTATCCTCTTTGCTTCTTTGAGTTCTAAGAAGCTTAGTGCTGTTGGACAGCTTGGCTGCCTCTGCTGCCTCACCTAAGAGATTATTTAGATGAGGGATTATATAGATTAGGTTATCCTGGAGGCACACCTGTGAGGAAGATCTTCTTGATTAGGATAACTGAGGTAGGAGACCCAGAGTATAGAGGGTGGCATCACTCCCTAGGCTTGGGTTCTGCACGGCACAGAAGGAAGAAAGTAAGCTGAGCCCTGGCATTCGTCATCTTCGGATGGCAGATGCAGTGTGACCAGCTGCCTCAGGCTCCTGCCGCCATGACATCCCTGCCACAGAGGACCGTATCCTTGAAGCGAGCCCAAACAAATGCTCTCCTTCAGTTTGCATTTGTCAGAGTGTTTTTATCACAGCACGGGCGCAGATCCTAAGCCCTGCACCTTCTATTTCATTTTTCTAATTTTATTGCACAAGTAGTACTTCCAGTGCAGTGTTGAGTAAAAGCAACGATTCTTTAAAACGTTGAAACCTTTAAATATAATGCTTATTATGCACTGTTGGAAACTATGTCACACTGGGTAAAGAAATTTCCTTGTATCCCTAGTTTACCAGATTTTTTAAAGTCGTAAGTGGATGTCATGAGGTGGGGGGGAGGGGTTGTAGTTTTTATTCCCTAGTGCATGGTACATATGAGAACATGATTACATGCCAGCGGAAGAGACCCACCAAGCAGATGTTGAGAGTGCAAAAGAGAACTTTAAGCACATAAGTCTTCTAAAGGGCTGAGGTGGGTTTTATATACTTCTCTGGAGATAAATATAAATAATACTAGCCTATTAGTCCCTGTTCCAACTCCTGCTGGAACAAATTAGCAAGCACAGATTCCATGCCTTCCCGTAGCCTACGTCGAGATGTGAGGGAGGATGCACTTCTTGTGGAAGCTTGAGGGAGCAAATGTGTCTCTGGCTCTTCTGGGTTTTGGACACTTCTACGTCCCTTGCCTCATGATTCCTTGCTCTATCTTTAAAGCCAGTAGTAGCCCAGTGTCTCGTGACATGGCCTTCCTTCTCCACAAGGGACTTTGTCACCGATTGGGCTCACCTGAATAGCCCTGGATTTACACCGCTAAATCATTCATCTAATCTCATCTGCTAAATCTTTTTGTTGTATAAGGTCATAGTGATGGGCTTCATGCTTTACCTTAGTGTCCATGGCATGCACTGAATCAAAGCATGTGTGCTGGGTGTTAAGTTACAACAACAACAAAAACAACAACAACAAAATTTTTTGTTGTTGCTGTTGGCAATCTCATGTGATTCCACCCAAAACCTTTCAATGCCCACAAGTCTCCACGGATGCTGGTGAGAAAAGGGATACCCAGGCCTGGTGCGCAGTGGCCCACACCTCTAATCCCAGCATGGAGAAGGTTGGTACACGGAAGGACTGTGAGTTGGAGGTCTGCCCCAGCTACACAGTGAGTCCTTGTTCCGAAAGCACAGGGAGGGGACGGTTTTGCCACCGGCTGCCAGCCCTGGGCTCAGCCTGTTGTTTTAGGAACAGGGTATCCAGCTATTTCCAACTGACCCATGTGTGTGAGAGAGGCAGGGGGAAAAAAAAGTCACATACCACACTGAAGCCCTGAGGCCAAACAGGAGAAATGGTTTTACATTTTTCTATCTTATTCACTATGGTTTTTTTTTTGGTGGGTGGAGCGGGTACCAATTTTGATTTTCTACAACAATTTCTTTTGCCAACAAATCAACGCATATGGTCTAATACAGTGCCAAGCACACAGACTCCAAAGATGTTTTTATTTAACATTACATCCGATTATTTATCCTGATTAGTGGATTTGGGGGCATTCCTAGCCTTCTTGTTTCTAAGACTTCGTTCTCTTCAATCTCATTTCCACTCTACTCTGTTTACCTTTGTGGGTATTTTCTCTAATCATAATTTTGGAGGGACACTCCCCAGGCAAAATTCAAACTTTATCTGTGGAGGAAAACACAAGGCGGGTTAGGACCAGTAGAGATAAAGAGACAGGAAGCCACCTTCCTCCCACAACCTCGGCATGGCCCCTCATCCAAAGCATTCTCTTTGCTGCCAATTGCCTTCTCCAAGTGAGAAAGAATAAACTAATTTTATACCTATTCAGTCCAATAAAGCTCATTGTCCTACCTCCACCTCCAGTGATAAGAGGCAGGAACAGTTCATTTTCCATTGCTAAGCAACAGAAAAAAAAAAAAAAAACCAGTTCGTGGCATCTGTGCCCAGCCTCACCCGCTGATAGGGATCACTGTCTGAAGTTCTTGTTTGCGTTCTGAAGTCAACAGTAATTGTAGTCCCCTATTAGTCTTCATTAGGATGGTTTATGGCTGGCCTAACTCCAATCTCCACTCAGTGGTTTGAATGTCCTGTCTTCCTAGGGAAAGAAATATTTGGCAGTAAAAACCTCGTGCGGATTTCCTCCTTCCATTTCCCTTCAATAGGCTGGGAAAGCATTGGCCCCCCAACCCGTAGTTCCCCAGTTCGGGACAACAAGGGTGCTGTTGAAGGCGTTGGAGGAGATGAGAGGACAAGAAGATTGTGTGCTCCTGGGCTGGCTTCCATCTACTCTACGGAAAAAGTAGGTCAGTGGTGCACAAGTCTGTTTGGTCAAAGAGTTCTTGCAAATTTGGGGCCAAAAGCATGACCCTTCTTTCCAGAGCAAAAGGTAGGCGGGGCCTTTTTTTCTCCATAAACTCAGGACGTGGTCAACTTCTGCCTGGCTGGCTCAGAACTGGGTGAAACAGTGGCCGTACTGTAGTGGTGCAGTCTCAGCCAGCTTGAAAGAGCCGCCCTGGGCCACCAGCTCCCAGGTGTTGACTCACCCTGAGGTTAAGAGCCTGCCAGCCCAGCCCAGGGGCAGCCCAGGGGGACCTTACATAACTAGTGCTTTTAGCCGCAGCTCTAAGTTCCAAGGCTGATTGATCCAAAAAATACAGAAAAGAGCTTCAAATAATTAATTGGGGGATGCTATCCTCCTTTTTAGACCCCACCCCAAACATCTGCCTACCCTCGGCACTTTTCAGACAGAGTATGATTCCTGGGCAGCCCTCCTACACCCCCTAGGTTGAAGACGATTTCTTTAGGCCATATTGAAAACAAGCCTGCTTGCGCCCCCTAGTGCACACGCGAATTAAAGCATTGTAAGCTGAGTACCCAAAAGCTTGGGGCCAGCAACAGATTGAGGCAGCCGGGTTCCTTGAGATCTGGGACTGAGACTAGAAATCATACTTATGTCCCGTCCTCCCACCCCACCCTCTCCCAGGCGTGCTCTTCTTGAATCTTCTCTATACTTACTTCTGCGTGTGAACTTAATCAAGTAGTTGCAATACCCCAAGCTCATGGAGGCAAAAAGAATGACCCTGGCTAGCAGCGGACAAGCACCGAGGTCCAATGGATGTAAACATATACTATGAAGTACAGTTGTTAAGTTGGGCCATCGCACTTGAGTAAGAGATACCATGGGGTAACGATTCCTCAACAGACAAAACTGGAAGGAGAAACTCTTAGTTGTATGTTTACTTGGATTCTGATCACCCTGCACTTTTCTCTCTTCCTGTCTTTTTCTGTTCGCAAAAGAAGACGGGAGAGAGTACAAGAAAACACAGAGGGATCTGTTGTCAGAATCTAAGGTAGGGGCACTGAGCTGTGAGGAGGTACCAGGAGCCATGCGGGCACGAAGAACTGAAAACCACCTTATGAGGGTAAGCAGGAAGACTGCGTACCAGAAAGCTCAGATCTTCAACCAAAGAGCTACCTAAGGCACTCTTCCCAGGCTGGCTCACTTGATTGCAGTCTAGCACAGGCTGGCAAATACAACTCATGTTCTGTCCCAACCTTAGTGAAGTATGAAGCCTAAAGTACCGAATTGAGAGTGTTCCTGAAGGTTCGGTTTGAGAGAAAGAATTATGATTGATTAATAATGTCTGCGGTGAGCATAGACCAAACGCTTGTTTACATGCTTGTATACATGGTGACCAGGCAAGGAAAGAATCATGATTGATTAATAATGTCTGCGGTGAGCATAGACCAAACGCTTGTTTACATGCTTGTATACATGGTGACCAGGCAAGGAAAGAATCATGATTGATTAATAATGTCTGCGGTGAGCATAGACCGAACGCTTGTATACATGGTGACCAGGCAAGGAAATGAGAGCGTAGGAAGTAAAAAAAAGATAAGTTATAGTACTCTTCAGTGGTGTTATTAGTGGGACTAAATTGATGGGGTGGCTTTTTCCCGATTCCCAAGTTTCTTGGGGTTCAGAGAACTTATTCTCATCACCCTCCTCCTTAATTTGCAGAACTCCATGGCTGACCAAAAGACTAGTGTGGGAGAAAAAGAGAGTGTAGGTGAGAATATGCATGCATGAATTTCTCTCCACTCCTAAGATACAGAGTTATGGTTCCACACGGGTACTAAACGAACGTGACCAAACGCCCAGAGAGCTAGCAGGTGCTTTGAGCATGTGGGGACGGGGTGTGTGTTGGGGGAAGAGGAGGAGACTGTCCAAAAAGCTTTTGAGTTTACACTATTGTTAGTTACCTCAACCCAAAAGAGCTCACTGGAGGACAAGGTCGTTGCCTGTACATCATAAACACACACACACACACACACACACACACACACACACACACACGAAGACGAAGAGGTAGATCCAGGAAGAGGTGACTTCGGAGGCAATGACATAGAAGAAAAGCAGAAAGGTCCTGGGTGTGTTTTGTAGGGGAACACATTGAGGCCCAGTTACTTTGTGGCCACCTGCAGGGGTCTTCTGGGTGTGGTGCACAGTCTTAGAGACAAGCTAGGCCTTCAATGCCCCCATGACCTATGGCTGCATGAAAGTCGGCTAGAGTCTGTGGATATGGTCTTACCCAGCAAGGGAGAGGCGAGAGAGAAGGCCAGACTGACCACAGCAGAGGGGCAGAAGGGTGGCATGATATCACAGCTTTATTTCCCAGGCATCTCAGGTTTGCGTTTCCCAGATGACCAGAAATACGTGCCCAGAATTCTACTTAAATTTGAAAAGAAGAACAAGGTAACCAAGCACTGACTCTGACCAGATCAGAGGGGAGAAAGTCAAACCTCAAGCCTCCATCCATGTCACTGGGGAAACCATATAAAAAGCAGGCCGCATTTCTGTACTTTGGGGGCAGCTTTGAGCCACCCTTGCCAGCCGCAGAAACCTAGTTGCCACACAGCATGTTGCTTTGCCAAGGGACCATCTGAAATCTAAGAAAGCTGACGTGTTGAGCAGTTTCCCAAAGCTTCTTTCTGTTTATAAGGCAAGCTCCAAAGACTTCTGCCCACTAATTGACCATGTAAATTGCCACTTCCTGAGGCGTTTGCAACACAAGGGAAATAATATTGGCTTTGGGCTCCTTGATGTCTGTCTTAGGCCTGTGCTACCGGTTACTTCAGTGGAGGGACGGTTAGGAAGTAGTGCTGGAATGGCTGTGGAATATGGAAAACCTTCCAGGGTCTTCCAAAGACTACCCCTGGGATTAGTCTAGCAGGTTCAAGACCTTAGTCATGGGGGCTGAAGAAATAGCTCAAATGGCAACATGCTTGCCTCGTAAATTTGGAGGCTTCAGTTTGATCCCCTGAACACACGTGAAAAAACCAAGTGCATGAGATGGCACGCATTCATAATCTCAGCCCCAGGGAGGTGGGGACTGGCAAATCCCTGGGGAGCCCTAGTACGCACAGAGGGACAGGAGCTTCAGAGACATAATTTCCCTGATGCCCCAATCTGAGTATCTTTCCTCCAGGGACAAGATGTCTGTGTTGGATTTTACTTTGACCATACGAGGGATTCAGCCTCCACAGTCTGTCGTTGAGGCCCATCCAAAGGGAGATCGAGGGCCATGAAGAACAGAAGACTTAGGAACTATCTTCTGTAGCCAAGGACAGTGCTGTAGACAAGGAGTAGCCCATCCCCAGCTCCCAGAGGACAGCTGTCCACAACACATTCCCACAGCACCCTACAAGTCCCCACTCCACTAGGTACTCCGGGGTCAAACAGAGTGTTAGGAGTCCCGGCTCTGGCACACAGGGAAGTCAAACTTCAAGGCAACTAACTTGCTGACACCGGCATCTGTAAGATGTGGTCACAAAGCAGCTTGACGTCAGTCAGCTGGAAAAAGAACCCTCAAGAGACAAGGGTGTGACTTGTGGGCACACAGGGGTGGGGGGGGGGGGGGGAAGTGATGGAGGGTGGAGTCATGATGATCCAGGAAGAGGGGAGAGGAGTCAGTGACAGATGTACAAAGAAAGAACAAAACCCACAGAGGGGATGTTAAGCTCTTGTACACCTGCACACCATGTACACCTGCACACCATGTACCCCTTATACCATGCACACCTGCACACCATGTACCCCTTACACCATGTATACCTCTACACCATGTACACCTGACTCTCAGTGGAGCATCTTGGAGAAATGACATAGCCCACACTCCAGAAGTATCTATGGGGAGTGTGAAAGGCCAAGACTCTCCCCTACCTCCCTCTTCAGTTTTCAAGGCAAATTCCCCTGATCTTTGACAGCATCCACTGGTAGAAAGAGCCTTCGCAGCCAGAGGAAATCAAAGAGGAATGCCTTCCATCTCCGCCACGGCTACAGACACAGTGAGTAAAGGTGGTCAGGCCCCACGTGGCTTCCTATACTCTGTCCGTGGCTGTGGACTGGCACGGAAGCTTCACATTGAATCTGTCAAGTTCACAATCACTCAGGAAATAGATTTAAAATGACTAGGTAAGGACTAAATAAAATAACATCCTAAGATATTCAGCCCCGAACCCCAGCATTCCAGGTCCCGCCCCGTTATTACCAATTGCTCTTTATCCATAGGCAGTGCCGTGCTTTAAGGAAAGCAGGACTCACCTGGGGTAAATGATTCCGGGCTTGCCTGGAGGCCTCACTGACTGGAGAACATCAGGTGCTCTCCACCTTGACCCACAGGGGGGAAGCTTCAGAGGGGACACACCCTCCTTTCAGACATCCGGGCACGTAGTGTCTGACGCGCAGTCTGGTCTTTTCCTGATAAGGCAAGAACCAAAGGCTTGTGACAGGGTGAATTATTTGATGACCCCAGATGTTGATGTCTGGTTTACCTGGGGGGCAGGGGAAGGGCAGGGAGATTCATGAAACACAAGTGCAAAATGTTCTGCAGAAACCTCCATGGTGTGAGCTCAAAGTGCACTTCAAGATGCACAAGAACGACTGCATGCATGCGGTTTTCACCTCGTGATTTTGCTCCTGCAATCATCTGGGCCTGTTTCAGCTTCCCGAGTGAGGGCAGTGCCTGGTGGTAGCAACGCAGGAGACGTGAGTGTCAAGCAGGGGGCTTCTTGTTCACTTGCTAGACAAGACCCACAGCATAGTCACCTTTTGAAATCTTTAGTCCTGAGCTAGAGGTATTCCCTGAAGGAGGTCTGTTTTCACCAAGAATAGAATTTGTCCTAAGGGGGAAAAAATTGAGCAAGCAGAGCTGGCCCCTGGGGGCCTAGAGGCCTAGGCTCTGAAAAGGAGAGAAATTCAAAAGGCGTTGGCTTGCATCGCTCAGGCAGCACAGCTCATGCGTGGATCACTTAGCATGATCTTCCTCAGGTTTGGGATTTCCGATTGACAGCTGCCTTGCTTCAGAGCCCATGGTATGAATTTGGGCTCTTCCTACCAGCTATTTTCTAGTTTCAGCCATCACCCAGCTGGGCACCTGTCCACCCTCCGCTAAGTGGCCATCCTGAAGGCTGAAGGTTTTTTTTTTTTTTTTTTTTTTTTTTTTTTTTTTTTTTTTTTTTAACCTTCAGACAGCTGATTTCAGGCCTGGGGAGCTGGGTGCTGGAAGTCCATGTATTTTTCCCCCTATGCCATGAGGTATAGAGTCCCCATCCCCCAGCCACAGCAGATGCACCTGGCTCTCACTGGCACAGTGCAGCTCCAGAAAGCAGCTTAAAAATACAGTGCTCCAGCCGCCTTGTCAAAGCTAATATATTCGGAAACTGAAGGTGGCTCCCAGGACGGCTATGTCCGGGTCTAGCATTCAAACATTTAGTGGCCGAGTAATTACTGTAATAATTAATTTCTGTTGCTTAATCTAGCAATCAAGCATGTCTCTTTACACATGGGAAAATGTTGGTCCCTATAGAGGGGAGTGTAACTCTGTGTGTGTGTGTGTGTGTGTGTGTGTGTGTGTAAAATACAGAGCGGCAAGTGCGATGTAATTTAGGTGGGTTTGGAGATCAGTTTGTGGAATAAATAAGATGCTTTTGTGGCTGGGAGTGTTTCTTGGTAGTGGAACACGTGACTAGCACGCTTGAGGCCTCCAAGTTCAATTCCCAGCACACACAAACAACATTTTTTTAAAAAGCTGCTTTTCATTTTGTTTGTAGTCTTAAGTTTGAGAGGAAAAGAAGAAAAAAAAATATGGAGAAACAAAAATTAAACAAGCCTAACTTCAAATGCCAACTTTGTGAGAATTTTCCCCGGGTAGGATTTGGTCAAATGCTATAATTTGCAGCTTTGTCAGTGAAATGTGAGAGCCGCTAATCTTACCCAAATCCACCCTAGGCTTCTAGAACCGTGCATAGGAATCTGCTGTTATCCGTAGGTTAGCTTAAAGTTTTCTAGTAACTACATTTCTTAAAAGTCAAAAGAGATGGTAGAATTATTTTAAAGTATAAACTTTGCTTAGTGAGATATATCAGAGATACTGATTTTGAATGCTAATCAATAGAGAAATGCTAACAGACTCTTTGATAGTGCTTTTTTCTTTCTACAGTCTTGGAAATCTGATGTGTGTTTTGTGTTTGTACAGATGTGCAATGGTGCACATCTGTACCTCCGGCTGAGGGAGGCTACAGCAGGAGGATCCCAAGTTCCAGGTCAGCCTGGGCTATGTAGCAAGACTCTGGCTAAAATGGGATACATTCAGGTCTTTGGTCTCAGGAGCTGTTTCCCAAGCCGGGTGGTCACAGGTGACTAAAGGCGTAGAGGCCTCTGTATTGGACAATGCAGAGATATAGGGTGATGGGCAGTCACGTCAGAGAGGATACATGGTTGGCCATCAAACAAATATAGATGTTGTTTCACGTGTTCCAGCATTTCTGAGGAAACCCTGAATCAACCTTCTAGCATCACTAGCTCTTAGTTCTCTTAAAGCCGCAGTTCTTAACATGGAGTCTCAACCCCTTTGAGGGTCACATGTCAGATCTCCTGCATATCAGATATTTATACTATAATTCATAGCAGTAGCAACATTACAGTTATGAAGTAGCAATGGAAATAGTTTTACAGTTGGAGGTCACCATATCATGAGGAACTGTGTTTAAGGGTTGCAGCACTGGCAAGGCTGAGAACCACTGCCTTAAAGCCGTCCATGTTGGAGATCACTCTCCTGGGCAGCGCACTTCCCTGGGTAGTGCACAATTCAACTCCCGATCGTTCTGCTGTAGATGCTGCCTCTGCTGTGATGGCGCTGACCAGGATGCTTGTCTGGCTTACTTTTCAGGGACTTGAAGCTCACATCTACTGAAGGTACCAAGCCCTCCCTCTGGGTAACTGGAATGGGATGGGAAGGCTGAGCATCCTGCTTTTCCTGTGGTGTCTGTCCTTTTCTCTCTAAGACATTGGGTCATGCTGATATGCTGACAATGGCGAGATATTTTGTACAGAAGTCTAATACACGGCTAATGCCCCGCCCCCCGTCCTCTTCTCTTCAAAGGTAAAGGTACCTATGAGCCAACATCACCTGAAATACCAGACCATGAAAACAGATAGAGGCTCTCCACCCACTCCTGGAAAGAACACAGGTGCCCTGTCTTTTGTTAGGCCCACTTCTCATTGTTCTTACTCTATGTCTGCAATTCCAGCTCCCCTAGAGTCAGGAAGCTGATGTGTGAGCCAAGTCCCCGTTGACAAACCCTCCCCCCCCCCCAGCCCAGAACTCATTTCTCAGACATTGATTTCCCCCCCTTCCCTTGGAAGGCTCTTGCAGGATGATTTGATTCAATGTAAACATGTATTGGATGCCTTGATAGACTGGGGACTGCGCCTCTCTTGTCCTTCTACCTCTTTTGCATTCTTTTTGTGTGCTGTTTTCTTTCTTTCTTTCTTTCTTTCTTTCTTTCTTCTTTTCTTCTTCTTCTTTCTTTCTTTTTTCGTTCTTCTTCTTCTTTTTCTTTCTTTTTTCTTTCTTCTTTTCTTTCTTTCTCTTCTTTCTTTTCTTTTCTTTTCTTTTTCTTCTCTTTCAGGGTGGAGTACCTTTGTGGGGACCTTGGAAATCCTGAGTGAATGGGGAACACAGGGGAAGAGAAAGGACTTGTCGCCAGGAAGGAGAAGGCTACATCAACTGAAAAATGGCTGGAGGTCATCAGAAAACATAGAGTTTTGTGACATGGAAAATAGGATTCCATGGCCAAAGGAAAGGGAGCAGAGATGTCCCACCTGGCTGTTCTTACCAAGGGGCAGGGGTGGTGGTTGTGGAATTGTAAGGCTGGGTGGGGTTGGGTAGCTGCAGAGGCAAGAGAGGGACACTCCTGAGGTGCTGGGACAGTTAGTATTGACTGCCAGGTGACAGGATCTAGAGTCACTGAGGAGACAAGCCTCTGCGCATGTGTGTGAGGCATTACCTAGTCTGCGTTAAGTGGAACAGAAAGTCCATCCTAACTGCTGGGCTGAGTAAAAGAGAAAAAGGGAGGGATGCCCAGAAGAATGGCTCAGTAGGTAAAGCACTTGCCATGGAAGGGTATGGGTTTTAGGCAGGCATGGTGGCTGCCTGTAATACCAGTGTATGGGGGTGCAGTGGGGTGAGTGAGCTGACTACTTAGACGACCCAAATCTAGGCTCGAATCAGAGAGTGATCAAGGGAGAAATGCAATATCAACCCGACTTCCCTGTGTGTACACGCAGATGCCTTAGCACCTACACATGCATGTGCCCACATACATGTAAACACACAAGTACACATGCATGCACACTGCATACACATACATGCCATTGTTTTTAAGCACAGGTGTTCAACACACTTTGCTTCCTGACTGTGGATGCAGTGTGACCCCACACTCCTCCAGCCATGACACCTCACCGTGATGGGCTTCTCTCCTTGGACTGTGAGCCACACACACCCTGCTCCTCCTTCTCTAAGCTCTAAGCTCACAGCGATGAGACAAGGAACTGAAACGAGGGGGGAGGGCGGGGGCAGGGTTGCTCTATTCACATCCAGCCAAAATCAGAGCCCTTGTGTTTGCAGGGCAGTCGGCGGCATTGCCTCGTACTCAGAAAACCTCCTTTTCGTGGCACGCTTCCTTTTGGTTTCCAGTTAATTAGTCTTTAGGCTGTGCCTGAGGATTTTAAGTTCCCACCTCTGCTGGGAACCTAGGATTGCACTTCCTAGGTCCCTTGTACTAGGGTAGGACCATATGGCCAGGTGGAGCCAATTAGCTATGAGTAGTCATGAAATGAGTCCTAACCCAGAGCTTTCCATTTTCAGCCCCAAGCCCTAAGAGCTTTCTCGGAAGGACTGGCTGCTCCATCCACCTGGGCCACCATAGTGCTCAGAGCCATCCCACTGACTGGCAAGGGCAGTCACAGGAGACACAGCTGGGTGTAGTCAAAGCGCTTGAAAGCTATGTGGTTTTTATCCTCAGTATGTGTCCTCTGTGGCTGTTGGACAAAGAGATATGCCAATGGGTGTCTTCGCTGCCCAAAAACCTGCTGCTCTGACGTCCTTTTTAGTCTCTAGCCCTGCAGTTTCGGGCTGCTTCTTGGGCCTTCATTCCTTTTCTTTGACCCTTCCAAGCCAATTTTCCTGCTTATTTGTTTCCTGTGGTGCTGGTGTGGGATTGAACACGGGGGCCTCATACTTCCTAAGCAAACAGTCTACCACTGTTACTCCCTCAGCCCCCAAACTGCTCCTTTGGGTCTACCTTGCTAGATGAGCGATGATGCTCACACATTCATTTGGCCACTTAACACGATGCCTTGAAAGCATGCCTCCTGTCGTGCTTGGCCAGGCACAACAGTGCACTGCATGTGTTCTTGCTCCAAGGAGCATCAGCAAGTGCTAGAGGAGCCTCTCACTGCAACAGACCACACAAGGAGCAAGAGGCAGCTCCAAGCCTGCAGAGTCAGCAGCCACTAGGCAGAGTGAAGAGAGAGGCTAGAGGTCTCTGTGAGGACAGACGTGTAAAGATGAGGAGCTGAGCTGGGCCCATTCAGAGAACACCAAGTAGCTGGGTATGAATTGCTCGGGTGGTGTTGTGGGCAAGTGGTAGGTTCGTATGAAATGGAGGGGGTGAGGCAGGTCCCCAAGGGCCTGGTAGCCATGGCAACAGAGATGAGCACAGGCCAGTAAAGAGATGCTCAGAGATTTCAGCAAAAGGAATGCTCGGACCAGGCTTGTGTGTGGTTGGAGAGAGGAAAGGAGCCTTTGTTTGTTTTGAGTTGTGAGTTGGCCAGACAGAGAGAGACTCTGTGTGCTTTCCTGTATATTTGTGTGTTTGTTTATGATAGGCAAAATTCTCTGGGGGAAAAATAAAGGGGAGGGTGGTTTAAAAAGAAATAAAGAGCTCTAGAGCAGTAGTTCTTAACCAACTTAACGCTCTGATCGTTTAATACAGTTCCTCCTGTGGTGGTGACCCCCAACCGTAAAATTATTTCATTAATTCATCATAACTGTAATTTTGCTGCTGTTAGGAATTGCAATGCAAATATCTGATATGCAGGGGGTTGTGACCTCAGGTTGAGAAGCACTATTCTAGAGCAAAGCATCGAATGAGAGTAGAGCAGTGGGCTGTAGACATTGGCCAACAACGTGGGGCCACTTGGTGAGATGAAGACTAGATAGCACGAGGAGGTGAGGATGATGGAGAGAGAGAGAAACCATAAGATGCAGAACCAGAGGGTGAGAAAAGTCAGGTAGGAGGTGAGAGAGCCTAGCTAGGGCAGTCACAGACTCGGCAGTGTCCTGGAGTGAAGGACTCCTGGGAGCAGGGGCTCTCAATAGCAATGTTTTAAGCAATCGGCAGCACCATGGAGCGAGGTCATCCTTCCCACGTTGGTGTTTGCCAACCGTCACCGGAATGGACCTGGCTGTAGATTCAGGCCAATGAATGGGAACAGCCATGAGGCATGAGGTCCAGAGTGGAAGTGAAGAAGTCAGAAATGGGAAACAAAGGTGTGTGGTGACAAGGGTACAACACATCCCCTCAAGAAACTACTGGAGATGTGATTAGGAATGAAGTTTGAACCTAACCTCCTAGATGCAATAAAGGCAGGGTTCAAGAAGGGAGAGGGTCGCAGAGACTCTGACAGGTTTCTGAGAAAATACATGGTAAGAAATTGTCCATAGTTATCTGACGATATTTCAGAATAGACAGAAGAGATGTGCATGTGTGCATGCATGTGTGTGTGTGTGTGTGTGTGTGTGTGTACATGCATGTGTAAGGTAGCTTTGAATGGTGTCCAATTCACAGGAAAGTAAACTTATGGCAGACCCTGAGGTTTGAAAAGCCCTCCCCAGACAGTTTGCTAAGAACTATTTAAGCTTATTTTTCTTGATGAAGTGGGCTATGCTAATGGTGTGCGGATGGAAAACACACACACACACACACACACACACACACACACGTCTATATTTGAGGAAAAAAAGCAGCCTCAAAGTCTCATGCCTTGGGTTCAGAACTTGGGTCCTGTCATCCTCTTCCTGCATCCCTGAAACTTCCCTTCTCCTACTGTCCTGTGTTAGCCACTCTGTTGCTGTGGTGATATCCTGAAGAGAGTAACTTAAGGGAGAAAGGATTCATCTTGGCTCACAGCTTCAGGGCACAGTCTATCATGGCAGGGAAGCCACAGTGGCAAGGGCTTGAGGTGGTAGCTGGTCACATTGCATTTGCAGGCAGGAAGCAGAGGGCGTCTGCAATTCTGCTCAAGGCAGGTCTTTGCACCTCAGGTAATCTAATCAAACTACTCCCCTGTAAGTGTGTTTGGAGGCTCGTCTGCCAGGTGATTCTACATCCTGTAAGCCGACAGCATAAGCTACCTATCATACCTACCTAACCAGGATCCTGTTACCCAATCAGAATCAGTAGTTAGTTGATTCTGCCACCGGGATTTTGCTGCGTTTGCCTCAAATGAACCTAAAGCAATTTTGATACGGTACCATATCGGACAGATGACCTTTCCCTTGCTAAACTTTGGACTGTTGGTTTCTGCCAAAGGCCCTTATGTTAAAGGCTTGGTTCCCAACCAATGCACTAGTGGTAGGTAGGGAGCTGGCAGGAAGAAGTCGTTAGGAGTATGCCCTTGAAGAAGGGCACTGGGAATCAGCCCCCCTCTCCCTCCTCCCTTCCAGACGTCATGGGGTTAACAGATCTCCTAGTCTGTGTGCTCCCACCAAGATCGCTGTCTTACCACAGACCCAAAAGCATTTAGGCCAACCGGATGGAAAACTTGAAAACTGTGAGGCAAAACAAGTCTTTTCTTTATAAACTGATTTATCTCTAGAGTTCATTACAGCAATAGAAAGAGCAGTGCGCGCCTCAACCTCCAAGCACAGTGGCTTAAAGGCCATTTATTTCACTCCAACAGCTAGCTCTCTTTAGGTGAGAGAGCCTGCCCCATAAGCTGAGTCAGGGATCCGCGTTCCTTTCATATTGTCACTCCCAAATTCATCATCCTTGCTTGTCTTCAAGATCAGAACTAAGTTAAAGGCATTTCCATTTTCCTGTGTATAAGGAAGGAAGATGGGATTTGGGGAGTTCCTTTTCCTTCTAATAAGAGGGTGACTTTAAGCTTGGAAGTTTAAGCCAACGTTGACTGTCAGCTCTGCTCACTGATGCTAGGGCCAATCCCGAGCCTCTCATGCTCCCTGCAAAATGTTTAGCTTTGATCTCGTAGGTTGTGGCACTTTCTAGGAACCACTGGGAATAAATCCCAAAGGATCTCTTTCCTCTAACAGCTTTCTTCCCTTCAGGAAGTGCCTTGCCAGAGGTTTCACCATTGAAGCTAAACCTCAGCTTTTCAGTTGGTAAAGAAGACCCCTTTGCCTACCTCCAAGAGGCTCAAATGCAGGGTGGCAAATGGGTTCCAAGGCATGAAAGTGGGCACTGTGTTCCTAGGCTGGTGGGCAACGAGTGAGTCAAGGCGCCTGCTCTGCACCCTGGCCTGTCCCCGCCCGGGGCATCCCTAGACTTGCTTAGTCGGCCGGAGGGCGGTGCGCCAGCGCCACCGTGTGGCCTCGTGACTTCAAAGCGCAGCGGCTCCGCCCGCTGGGGTATCGCGCCGCTCAGCCAGGAGGCCCAGTTAGGATGCTTGGTTTGCCAGGGAGGGCATCTCTTCTGGTCCCCATCTCGATTTTCTTGCACTGCCCTCTTGTGGAGCCGTTTCTATCCCGAGATGCAGAGGGCAAACGCAGAGAGATACAGTTTAACATCAGAGGCCCGCCTTCTAGCTGCCAGCGTGTAACTCTGGTTTGGGCTCTCTAATCTCAAAAATGAGGAAAACAAAAAAACAAACAAAAGTCCCCAGAGAGCTCATGGCCAGGTCATGCGTTTCCCCTGGAGTAGGGGAGAGGAAATGAGTATAACCCGAAGCCCCTGAGGAAAATGTCCGGACGGACATGGATGAGTGACAGTGGCAAAAAGCATCCTGCCTTCCGGCTCTTTGGCTATCCAATGTGGCACCCCGTTCCAAGCTCGGTGATCCCAGGAATTGCCCCAAGGGGCTCTGTCCCAGCTTGAACTTTCCCCAGATTCAGGAGATCCCTATGTAGGCCAGATCCTGGATGCTGGAAAGGGAGACTTAACACCTGGTACTTCTGTCGCTATGGAAACGCCCTCCCTCCCAATTCAAAGGCAGGTTAGACATATGCTAAATTCCCGCAATAAAAGAGACATGGGGACCTTTAACTTATTGGGGGAAATTGCTCAAGGTCGCCTAGTTGGCAAAGGCAGAAACCTAAGCCATTCTCCATTGGAAGATGTAGCGTTGAGTCCTCTCTGCCTCTCCACTGGGAGGGATCTTCATAGAGTGGGGAGCTTTGTCCCGAGCAAGACTCAAGAAAGATGGAGACATGGGATGAGAGCTCATATGCAATCAGAGACCCTTGATCTCTCCACTCCTTACTCAAGCCCTGCCCAGCTGCTTCCTTGTCTGCAGACTATGAGCACGTCAAGAGCGTTACTGGCACCTGTCTACAACAGTTGAAAGATGAGGCAGCCCGCTCTTAAGGATGTGGCCCTGCTAGGTAGATCCTGGGGGGTGTTCACAAATAAATCTGGATCAGGTGCAAGCCACTTCCAGCTTTCTGAATGCATTCTACTTTGTAATTAGGGCTGCTATTGATTTTACAGTACACTTGTCAAATGTAAGTGAGGTCCGTGAATGAGCACATTTGCTGTTTACAAAATATTACACGCCCTGAGATTAGCATCGTTGTCCACATAAGGAAACGGAAGCACAGCAAAGTATCTCACCACAGGTGACTCAGAGGGCACCCAGCCTCCACTTCAGGTGTGTTCCTTCAGCCACCATGCTGCAGAGGAAGAGGGAGCATAAGAGCATCTCCGTGGCACAGCAATCAAGTTCTGGGAAGGAAGCACCAGGCTTTATGTATTTATGAGAAAGAAAGATGTTAAGATTTTCTTGTGTGCTTGTCTCTCATCATTCTGTGTGGGAGGAAGATGTTCTCTGCATCTGGGAGAAATGTCATCTGATCATACACGGACGCCCATGAGAAGTCCATCCTCTTAGACCCTGTCCTTCTCATCCTCCGTGGAATTGCCCTTCCGTGTGGAGAGAAGATACTTGCCCCTTTACAGCTTTGTTGTTGTTGTTGAATGAAAGTAACGGATAATACTTTTTTGTTTTTAGAGACAGGGTTTCTCAGTGTAGTCCTGGCTGTGCTGGAACTTGCTCTGTGGATCAGGCTGGCTTTGGACCCAGAGATCCACTTGCCTCTGCCTCCTGAGTGCTGAGATTAAAGGAGTGTGTCACCACCACCCAGCTTTTTGTTTGTTTTTGTTTTGTCTTGGTGTGTGTGTGTGTGTGTGTGTGTGTGTGTGTGTGTGTGTGTAGTGGCAGATTGTATTTCCTAAAAGCACCTGGCTCAAATGCGTCCCATCTCACATTTATGTAACTGAGACTCTCTTCTTGAACATTCCTAAGTGGACTTAGGATGCTTTCTCTGTGTCTGCTCCTCCCAAACCTGGGTGACATTTGAGCCAGCTTCAGTGAGTGGATTGGGGCATCGCTGAATGCACACAGCTTCTGAGATAGATCATTAAAACTCCTTGTCCATTTGCTTTGCTGTCTCAGGACATTTACCACCACCGTTTTGAGGTCGTCAATGACTGAAGGGGGGAAAAAAACCACAGGCAAACGCCCTGGTCTTCAACTTTTTAAACTACAATTGAATGCGGTTGTTACAAAAGATGTTAACAATGAAAGGTTTCTGAACACACAACAACTCCCAAATCAGTTCAGCTGCCTAATGAGTGAAGAGTATTCTGGGGAGTCTGTTCTTGTCTGTGTTGCACTGTGAGGCTTCCCTGCAGCCTTGGTTCTAAAGACACAACACGAGCTCTGTGCAGCATGCATGCCTCACAGCATGCACTGCCAGCGAGTGCAACCCGGAATGCCGGGGCGCAGGTTCCAGATGTATTGATGCAAACCACAGCGTTTTGGGTTTTGTTGCTGTTGTTTTTACTGTACATATATAATTTTAGTCTCCTGTAGAAACACAATGGATTAATTATAGGAAAGAATTTTAAAACTTAATTTTTGAACTGCTGATTTGAGTTTCATTTAAAAAATTGTTAAAGGAATCTTAGTTTGCTAGACTTCCAAGTTCCAGTTTTATTCTGAAATGAGCCTACATAGCCTTACGTCATCCGTACCACATACTGATGTGAAACAGCAGTCTCAGCATTGATGACTCTAAAATCAAAATATCAGTCAACTCTGGACACCTTTGAGGAACTCTATATCCTGCACTATCAAGATTTCATTTTTTATCCTAAAATAACCAAGCAAGCACATTCACCTCAGTAGTTGCTAAATTGCTTTCCTATTTAATAAGTGGCAAAACTGCACATACATGTCTTTCAAAGAATTGTTTTAAAATGAACTTCTCTATGATTTATCGTCAGTAAATGTTTGATTTATATACCTGTCGTATATACACTATGCACCCACATACCTAGGGTTGTGTAAAGTTTTCTTAGGTGAAAAAGAGTCATACATGACTATTGACCACTTGTGACGGGGGCTGGATTCTGGGCCACTTCAGCTGATGCTGTAGGGGACAGGGCTGGGCTTTGCCCACATTGAAGATTCAGGAGCAGAATAGCTTCTACCAATGGTTTAAGGCACTACTAGTTTGGGTGGCCCTCATGATTCTGAACACTTTTTTCTTTTACTGTTATCATCTGCTCTTCAGTGACATTCAGGCAAGTCCACAGATGATTTCTCCAGAGAGAGCTCCAGAGGCAGAATCACTAGACCCAAGTCTCAGTCTCGCGGGGATAGGGGATGGGGGAGGTAGGGAGGGATAGGAGCACCGTGGAAACATAGGGGATGAACCTCCAAAACTGGAGATACACCTTGGTATATACTAAGCAAATCATGTGAGGCATGAAATCACGTGGTGCGATATCGGTTTCCTAAAATTCTAAGGGCACTCATTTAAGAATAGAACGTGTGTGATGGGAAAGGAGAGATATTTGGACTGAGTGATCAGTCCCTCGAGGGCCGAAGGCCTTGAGAATCCAGCCTCTGTCTAGGATACAATATCTTCAGAAGCTTCTACTCCCTCCTGAGATGTTGTCTATGAACCCCTAGGTGACAGACACCCTGGGCCAGGGTCTCTCACTTAGGAAAGTGGGCTGAAATAACACCAGTGAGGGTATGGGCACCACACGTCTGGTTCCCTACTCCCTTCCCTGACCCCTACGGCGAATCAGAGAGCCTGGCCGCATGCTTGTGTGTGAAACGTCCTGCATCCTCAGAAAAGTATTTTTTTAAAAACCCAAACAAAACAAAAAACCCTACTTCTTGCCAGGGTGCCCCGAGTCCTCTCTTTGGAGACCATGCCTTGCTGTCTGTCTGTCCATGGTGCTAATAACTTTTCTAATAAACTTATTCCTCGGTGATCTGTTTCAGTGTTTGCATGGCCCCCCACGCCCTGAAATCTAGCTTTTGTTTATAAGACTGTGAGTGTAGCCAAAGTGTACAATTTCAAGGCTGTGAAGCTTTAGCACCATCAGTAACTTTTTATTAGAAAGAAAGAAAAGAAAGAAAGAAAGAAAGAAAGAAAGAAAAGGGAAGAAAGAAAGCCAACCTCCTAAACTCAAGGTTCAAAGAAAAGCCTACTATGTTGATGTCTATTAGATTTGGGTGTGAAGAATATATGTACATTGTTATTTAATTTTTAAAAATAGTTATTGTATATGCTATATATTAATACCAAGCTATTGTAATAATCTGAATCTTCCTTCCTTCCTTCCTTCCTTCCTTCCTTCCTTTCTTCTTTTCTTCTTTTCTTGAGACACGGTTTCTCTACAAAGCCTACATAGCCCTAGCTGTCCTGGAACTCAGTATGTAGACCAGGCTGGCCTCAGACTTGCAGACATCCCATTGCCTCTGCCTCCCAAGAGCTAGGGTTAAAGATAGATGCCACCACACCTGGTTTTGAATGATTCATTATTAAAATGTGAAACTCTCCACTTGAAACTTCAGGTCACAGTCATCATGGCTTTCATGAATTTCTGTGCTTCATGAGTTTGACCACATACCCTGACACTTAAAAGCAAGGCCTTTGGGCAGTGAGGGACTGGCCACTCAATCCAAATGTCCCTCCCTCCATGTCTCACACCGTTCCTTAATACAATCTCAGACTCCCCCTTTAAGAAACAATCAGCGGGCCCTGGCTGTGAGTTAGCCGTAGAGCCCTAGCCCAGCATGCACTGGGGCATGGGTTTAATCCTTGCTACCGCTTTAATGATGGGAGGAGCCAGTGCTTCTTCCGGTCTTTACACTGCTGTCTCTCCTCAGAAGATGAGTCCCAGAGATTTAGATTTGTGAATCATCCCCTTGTCTCTTTGGTCCGCACACTCTTCAGGCTAAGGATGACCCCCCCCCACTCCCCCGCCCCCGCATTGTGTTGAGTACAGGGAACAGGCCACGCATCACTCAAAATGCCTTCTCTTGTGACCACGTTTGGCTGTAACTGCCATTTCGAAGACAATTTTTAAAAATAGACTTTAGCTTAAAAGTTACTTGCTATTATTTTAATGATACAATTTCTATTATTTTCCTCAAAACTTTCATGCAGAGTGAGATTGAACCAAACCATGTTAGAACTTTATACCCTTGGACCTTATGCCATTCTGCTCGCTATGAGAACGTTGCTCTCCTTATTGTGGAGTTGCGGGTAAAGAAACAAACTCCAAGAGCATTTCTCTCCTCTCCTGGTCAATTGTTCATTCGTCTAGATCCACTCGAATGCCACTTGTGCGGGAAGCTTTTCTGCCGATGCTCCCAGGAGAGCAGACCACGTCCTGGGACTCACACTGCGTGCATATTCTGCCTTAATCAAAATTATTAATCATTCATTCACTGACCTACATGCCTCTTGAAAAGATGCTCGATTTTGTCAAATGCTTTACAGTAAACTCAATGACACTATTTCTTTCTTTTTTATTAATTTATTCAGATTACAACTCTTTTGTTATCTCATCACTTGTATCCTCCCGTTCCTCCCTCCCTCCCACCCCCACCCTATTCCCCTCTTCTAGGTCCATGTCCGAGGGGGATCTCCTCCCCCACTTTATGGTCACAGGCTATCAAGTCTCATCTTGGTAGCTTGCCTATTCTTTCTTTGAGTACCATCAGCGCTCCCCACCAAGAGGAGGTCGTCAAATATGGGGCACCAGAGAATGACACCATTTCTTAGCGCTCTCTCGTTGTTTCTCTTAGGAAGTCCCAAACCACAGGAAATGATTCTCCTCCCTTCTCTGCTGCAGAGAGCCAAGCTTGGAGGCAGAGGATAGCTTCCGCTCCTTTGCATTAACAGCTCCAAGGAAAGCACCTGATGTGCTCTGGGCACCTGTGAGGAATCCTCATTAGAACCCGCATGGCTGGAAGGATTCCTGAACCCCACATATGCCCATCAGTGCCGATACCAGAGCACTTTGCCTGAGTGTGCAATGGCACCCTTTGTGCAAAATGGCTCACGGCTGTCCGGGTTACTCCCATAAGACAAAAACAGGAAGTCCCACCCACTTTATGGGAGAAACTAAACCCAAGGACTGTCTGACTTGAGAGCTTAGATGCATAGGGCGCCGGACACTCCATTAACAATAATGACAACAGGACAAGGGTAAATGTGTCTGGTGCATAACTTGGGGCAACCTAGTCTCTCCACCCACCACGCAGGTTCCAGGGCTTGAACTCAGGTCGCCAGTGTGAACACCAATTCCTGGAAAGGAGCTGTGCAACCGACTGACTGACTAAAGCTCTAGTGCTACGGAGAGAAGTTGGAATGTTGTACGTCCAAACCCTAACTAGCCTTTATCTTTAATTTAGGGGCTAACCTTAGCTCCCCCCCCCCCCCCCCCCCCCCCCCCCCCCCCCCGCCCATAGCCATTCCATGCCCATCCGTGTGTCTGTCCTAACACCTGTGGTTAACAGATAAATAACCATACAGCACTACCTTCCACTTCCTGAAAAGCTACGAATGTCATCAGATAGCATAGGCGGCTTATAGGAGAGACTCCTCATATTTCTGCAGGAGCCCCTCTGATGTTTCCAACAACAAATTGTTAAAAAATATCTTGATTTATAACTCTCTTTGTTCTGTTACTATAAAACTCCACAATTGAAACATTATATTCCACATTGGCACGTTTTATTGAAGTAGATCTAAATGTCCTGGGCCATCGTCATTCATAATTTTGCTCCTGCAATAACTGTGTCTCTTATTCCTTTGAGGCACGAGCTTTTCTTTTGACAACACAATGCTTAGTGGCAGCTGTCTTTATCTGCAGAGCCTGCCTGAATAAAATATCTTAGCTCAAAAAACTTTGTCATGAAAAAAAAAAAAAAGAAAAGAAAAGAAAAAAGAAAAAAAAGAAAGAAAGAAAAAAACCCTTTGTCATGTTATCACTGGCCTCTCTGAGACAAGGGATGTCTATTGGACCCTACTGGGGAAGGTTATATGACATTGTCACTGAATGATGTACCATGGAATACTTAGCCAACATGTCTTCTCAAATTGCATCAGAGAAGGCAGGCAATACTGTGTGGAGCGATCTGCATTGTGACATGAGACACCAACAAAGGCTCTGGGATCAAACCTCTCTGTTCTCAGGAAGTCCTGAAAGAATGTTGTCATGGCAACGTCCCTTCTCTTTCAACACTACTTTTGGTTAATTTAAACCCTCTTGCTGCAGTGGACAGCTGAAACCAGGTACCCTGGTGACCTAGGATGCAAGTCTCGGTGTCTTATCTTACTTGAGTATTGGCATCACCCTGCCCTGCTGCTCAGTTTCCTACAAACACTTAGGAATGTGGCAATGGACAGTCCAAGGTCCACATGTGACAATTTTGCTAAAAGGCACGTGTTACCTGTCAAATGTGTATGTTGAGCCTGTGCTGTGGGGCAAACATGTTATTTGGTTTTCTGAATAGCTCAAGAGAAATTGAAAACTTCATCTCAAAGAACTTAATCCTCAACTGCATGGACGAAATTATGAAAGATTGTATAAAATTATTAAAATTATATAAATAATCAAATTCGTGGGGAAAAAAACTCACAAACCAGTTGATAATAGTCCTTATGTTCAGGTTCAAATGTTTGTGAGTAGAAATAAGAGGAAAACAATGTTTGAGATGAGAAAAAAAATCCTATTCTAGCTCCCATCCCCCAAAGAGCAAAGGAAGAATGCCATTAGGTTGTCATGAAACCCAACTCTTGGATTACAAGGCGAGTCAGCCTTGAGCCTTTTAAACCATCAGAAAATGGTTCATCTAGGCCCCAAGTGGGAGCTCTGTTGGAGTTAGTGATGTGAAGGACAGTGGTTGCCAATCTCTTTTTGGATCTTCCAAAGTCAGTGCCATGCAGTTCCTTGCTTGAAAGTGGAGCTAAAATCAGTGAAGTGGTCCAGGGACTTTTTTTCCTTAAGAGAAACAATGAGAGAGCTCTAAGAAACTGTGTCATTGAGTTTACCGTAAAGCATTTGACAATATTCAGCATCCATTCACGAGACATGTAGGTCAGTGAATGAAAGATTAATCATTTTGATTAAGGAAGATTATGCATGCAGCATGATCTTGTAAGAGAAAGTCCTAAACAGCACACAAAAGAACATTAGAACAACAAACCCCATGCAGCAAGGTTTCATTTGTAGACAAGCCATGCATGACAAGCAAGTGTATTTCTGTAGACTAGCAATGGACTTTGAAAGCAAAATTATGAAAACGAATGTATTTACCACATCATGAGATAGGAACAAATTAACAAGTATAAACTTTATTAAGGTGAAATCTATGAATACTTTCTGAAAAATATAGTTAAATGGGAACTATGCCCTGTGCTGAAGGACTTGGCATTGTTGGGGTGACAGTACTCCCTAAGTTGATCTACAGAATCAATGTATACCCTACTGAATCTCGCATCTCTCTTTTGACCACATTGGGAAACAGAGCCTAAATTCCAGTGGAAAAGCAAGGGCCCCAGAATAGCCAAATAATCTCAAGAAAGAAAAACAAAATTCAAAAAAATTTTTTTCTGATTTTAGATGCTAGGGTCATCGAATTGTGGCACCTTCTACCTGAAGAGAAGCCTATAGGAGGGAAGAGAATAGAGGGTCCCTAATGAAACTGCCACATGTGTGGTCAGCTGACTGGCAAGAAGAGTTGCAAGACAAATCAACTGAATATCCACTGAGAACAGTGGTGTCAGGCTCCTATCTCACATTACATTAAAACGTTAATTTGACCTGGTCATCAACAACACCAGAATGAAAACTCTGGGAGTCTTAGGATAAAAAGAAAAGTGTCACAATGCGGCATTAGGAAATGCTTTATTCATTTTGACATTACAGACAAAATCAATAAGCAGGGGGAAAAAAGTCAGTTGGACTCCATTAGAGTTAGCACTTGTGATCAAAGGATGCCATTAAGAAAAGGAAAAGACAGTCCATAGAAAGGGAGAAAACATTTGTAAGTCATCTATCCAGTAAGATGCTGAGGGCTGGGTTGACCCAAAGCTTTCCCCGAGGCCCTGGGCTATGGGGAATATAGCTCCTTCTCTAAACTAGGAACACGCTTGGCAGAGTCAGTAATTACCTGGGAGTTTTTCCCTGAGGCTCTGACGTATAGAAAACAGAACACAGTTTCTTCTCTAAAATCAGGAATCTACTTGGCAGAGGCAGTAATGGCCTAGGGCCAGGGCCTTGGGGGAATTGAAGCTTTGGTTTTCAGTTCCTGAGAACCCGACTCTGCCCACCCTAAGGAGCTACAGTTATTACTCCCAAGATGGCTGTGTGTTGTCTGTGCTGCAGGAGGGATACTCTGTGTTGCTTTGGGGCAATGTTGCTTGATTGGCTCCCTGCTGACTTTGTCCCCTTATATGATAGCTTTCCATTGACACAGTCCCACTTCTCCCCTAAAAGCTGCATATAAAATGCTGTACTTAATAAGCACGCTTGGAGTAACATGCAGCTTGTATGCAATCTCCCAATCCCAAACTTGTCTCCTTATCTCCTGACCTCCTGGCCCTGTCTCTCAGGAACCTGCCACTGCTATCCCAGGCCATTAAGGCATTTCAATCTAGACTATATAATGAACTCTTATAATTCAACAATAAACAACGATGTCCCAACTTCAAATGGCAAAGCATTTGAATAAGACATCTTCCCAAATAAGACATATCAATCGCCAACAGGCAAAGATGGCCACCAGCACTGACACCAGGAGAATGCTATCCAAGGCACAGGATGACACTACATCACTCTCAGCAGGATGGCTGTAGTGGGAAACCAGATAACAGTGGCCATTGGCGCAGCTATGGGGAAACTAGAGTCAGCATATGCTACTGACAGCATTGCAAGGCGGTGTGGTCCCCCTAGATGAAGCCGTAGGTGGTCAGGGTGACCTGGCTGTAGAGAGTGTAGCTACTGTATAAAATACTCCTGCACTTCTGCAAAATGCTATAAATGGAGTGTTCAAATTAACACACAGTCAGGTAGTTCTACCTCTAGCTACATAGCCAACAGGAAAGAAAATGCAAGTCCCCCAGGAGCTGTTCATAGCAGTTTTTTTAAAAAATATGATAAATAAAAGAATCATGTGACTTTTCCTGGGGAGATATGACAAATGTCCACTCATCCCAGATGAGAGTATTGGTGACAGACCAAAAAAAAAAAAAAAAAAAAAAAAAAAAAAAAAAAAAAAAAATTACAGTCAAATGTAGGTTGAGTTTATTGGGGTTGGTTTCAGGAGGATAGGTGATGGGTTACCAATGGGAGCATGGATAACCAAAGGCAGCTAGCTGCATTACCGAGAAACCCACATCAGCACGGACAGTGACTCATGGGTACTCAAGGTGTGGCACTCCCTCTGTGACGTGTATGCAACTCCCCGGATTAGAGAGTCTCTTTTTCCAAGCATTTGTTTCTGCTTATAAAACTCTGGGGAGAGAGAGACTTTGTGAATTTAATTTCTAGTGCTTTCAGAGACTGTAAATTTTGTTTACTTCCTGAGTCTTGTAAATTTCATTTACTTCCTAAGTCTTGTGGAGGGAAAGCCTCAACACAGAGGAAATAACTACACACACACACACACACACACACACACACACACACACACACACAAAAGGGAAAACCAATCCTCAGTGGATGAATGAATAGATAAAATGATTCATATCCATACCGCCGAATAGCAACCAGGCCAAAAAAGAAATGACGCACCGACACCTGCTCTAACATGGATGGGCCTTGAAAACATGATGCTAAGTGAAAGAAGATCCCAGACATGGTATATGATTCCATTTGTATGAAATATACAGAACAGGCAAGTTTAAGGAAGACAAAGAATGACAGCTAATGGGCATGGAGCTTCCTTTGAGGGGCTATTGTGAAAGTGATTGTAGTGATGGATGTGCAATTCTGTGAATACATTAAAAACCATTGAACTGTGATATTTAAATTGGTAAATTATTTAAATCACATGACTGAAGCTGTGACTATTAATCACAGTATTAAAAGTATCAGTGATCTTTCCACAGCCTTCCAGGATAAAAGAATCAACAAAATGAGTATAGGCTCAAACCAATAGGCTGAGTTCAGAAGCGCTGCAAACTGCCATCTTGAAATTTAGAAAGCCTGGTATTATGCCCATTTTTCAAGTGGGGAAATAAAGCCAGAGAGACTTTAATAACATACTCAAAACCATGACTCGGGTACAGGAAAGGCATGTCACCATAATACCAACTGCAGGAGAGCAAATTTGTTTTTGTTTGTTTGTTTGTTTGTTTGTTTTTTGAAACAGGGTTTCTCTGTTTAAAAGAGGCTGGGCTTGTTTTGTAGACCAGACTGGCCTTGAACTCATAGCAATCCACCTGTCTCTGCTGGCCCTGTGTTGGGATCACAGGCGTGCGCCACCACACCTGGCTCTTCTGTGTCCTTAAAGGATATTTCTAGGTCCTCCTGCCCTTTCCTGTCTTCTACTTTCCTGTCTTCTCTTTTTATTCTTCTTCACAATGGGAACACACTCTGTGTGAAGTCCCTGGGGAGTGGGGGGAGCCATGCCTATGTTAAAGACTGGGGGGAGGGGTTAGCGAGATAACTCTGCAGGTAAAGACACTTACTATGCACATCTGGATGCCTGTGTTTGATCTCCAGAACCCATATAAAGACGGAAGGAGAGATATAACACTACAGAGTTAACCTCTGACCTCATGATCGCACTGTGTTATGCATATGTACACACACACACACACACACACACACATACACACTTTAAAAACCGTTCTTAGGGCTGAATGATTAGCATTTTGTTTCTGTGGAGAACTGCAATGCAGCAAACTGAAAGCCAAATTTTCTTGGGCTCTCTTCAGTCCCGTTAATAGCCATTGGTTGCCCACCCTTATGTTTGCCCTAAAATTCTTTCAACTAACAGGAAGTAGTCATCTCAGGCATGGTCTGCACCACGCCCCCCAAGCCAAGCCCTATGCTGAGCCAGTCTGGTGGTCATCTAAGGCTAGCTCCCTGTCCAGCCCCCATGGCACTAGTCTGGTGGTTTTCTTGGGTTCACTCCTCACCTGGCTTGCCCAAGGGTCATTTGTCTCAGGCTGAGTCCTGTCTTGGGCTCACTCCAGCCTGGGATCTGTGGTCTCAAGTAGGGTTCTTATAGTCTTTGGCTTGTTTCCTGTCCTGGGAGCCCATCTGGGCTCACATGGTGCCAGACCGGTGGTCATATCAGGTTAGCTCCCTGTCCGAGCCCCCTGGTGCCAGAATGATGGCCGTCTCAGGCTCACTCAGGGAGTGTTAGGCTACTAATCACTCCAATGGTCAGAGGTCAGAACACTGAGCATAGACATAGCCTCTCTCTCCTCTCTGCTACCTATTGACACACGTGTGACACAACAGCCACACCTGCAATGCTTCTAGAGGCATCCTTAAAGACAACAGGTCTTAAGTATCAGCAGCTTTATCTTGTACATGGTACATGATAAAGAATAAAGATCTTTGCAGATGTTCACACAATCAGGAATGGGTGAATTATCCACTTAGGCTTAGCATAACACCAATGTCCTTGTGAGACATAAGGAAATCTGTCACACCCAGAAAAGAAGAATCTTCTGTGGTGGGACCAAAGGGGAACACGGCAAGAAGGAAGATGCTGGGGCTGGAGAAGTGGCTCGGTGGTTAATCACACTTGGCTGGTCTTTCAGAGGACCTAGGTTTGATTCCTAGCACCCACATGACAGCTTACAGCTCCCTGTGACTCCAGTCCCAGGCGATCTTACATCCTCTTCTGGCCTTTGTATGCACCGGGCACACACATGGTGGTGCGTGCACAGACATGCATGCAGACAAAACACCCATACGCATAAAATAAAATTTATAATCTAATATTAAATTTTTTAAAAATAAGGAAGATGCCATGATGCTAGCCTGAAAGGTGGAGGTGAGGCCATGAGCCGAGGAACACTGCTCAAGAAACTAGAGAAAAGTCGAGAGACACACTGACCTTGAGACTTTCCACAGGAAGCATAGCTCTGCCAACACTTAAACATTGGGTTTAGCTCTGTAAGAGTCTGGCTTCTAGAACTCTAAAAGAAAACAAACCTGCCGTAAACCTCTTGGACAGTGATAATTCCTATGGTAGTAATAGCCAGAGCTGGAGAGAAGGCTTCACGCTGGGTGGGGGGAGGCTGGGAGGGCAGTGACTGCCTCTTAGCCTCCACATCCTGTCATGTAAAGCCATGCCCTTCCAGCCTAGGCTTGTACCTCTCATCCTACCATGTAAAAGCCTCATGCTCACTGGCTTCACATTCTTGGGAAGGTGGCTGATTCCATCACAAGTTTCAAGCTGGATGCTGAAGTATTTCCTCAAACCACCCACAGTTCTTTCCAACAAGGTGCCAGCAATAGTAGTTTTTTAAAAAATTCTCAGTGTGCTTCCAGCATGCTTAATTTGTCATATAGATTGCCTTGGGGGACCTCATGTGTATATAAACATTTTTATAGTGTTATTTTGCAGCTCTCACAGTGGCACACTGAGGGCCCTCTTTCCCAAGGAGGATGTGGGCGGGAGGGGCCCAGTTCTTCATGAATTGGGCATAGTTCTCTGTTTAGTCTCTGGGAGCAGAGTAGCATCTTTCACTAGTGCTCTCTTGGCATCCTGGGCGAGAAAGGTGATTAGTGTTTATTGAGGACATCTGTGGGTCACTGGAAAAGGGAGTTAGGGAGGAAAAAAATCTGATGCTTAATCCATGCATTCAAAAGCTCAGATCTGGAGGGAAGGCAAGGAAGTAACTGGTGGCCAAATTGTCTAGAGCAATGGTTCTCAACCTTTCTAATACTGTGACCCTGTAATACAGTTCCTTGTGTGGTGGCCCCTAACCATAAAGTTATTTTGCTGCTACATCATAACTGCAATTTCCCTGTGGTTATAAATTGTAATGTAAATATCTGATATGTAAACCACAGGTTGAGAACCATTGCTCTAAAGCCTCTTAAAGGAAGATGTGCTGTAGAAAGGAGGTCTGAGGGTTATAAACACATAAAACTCCATGATGGAAGCGCTCCTCGGCCATCTTTAGGTATCAGAAACACCAACCCACACAGTCACATATGCATACACATAAAAACACACAGACAAGCCGGGCGTGGTGGCGCACGCCTTTAATCCCAGCATTCGGGAGGCAGAGGCAGGCGGATCACTGTGAGTTCGAGGCCAGCCTGGTCTACAAAGTGAGTCCAGGATGGCCAAGGCTACACAGAGAAACCCTGTCTCGAAAAAAAAAAAAAAAAAAAAAAAAAAAAACCCACACACACAGACATCATACACAGATACCCACACACATATAGACACAAACACACACACAGAAACATACAAATACGGAAACAAACACATGTAGAAATGCACACATCAATCCACAAGTCACATATACATACACATACAAACACACAGGCATACATACACAGATACCCACACACATATAGACATAGACAGACAGACAGACACACACACACACACACACACACACACACACACACACATTTTGCCCCAGTCTCCATGCTCTGGACCAAGCAAGTGAGAACTCGGGGTACCTGCTCCCTAAATCACCTGTTAAAATAGCCCTGGACTCCCCCATATTTCTTCTGGCAAGCAGGACTGGCCAGACAGCAGATGACAGACTAATTATCCCAAGTATCAGACACTTCCTCTGTGTCTTTAACATACCTTGACGATTGGTGGCTTGTCATTCGGAGGCCTCTTAATTGGCTACATGATTGACACCCATGTGGGGGATTTTTATTTTAAGAATATTGAGGCAAGCCTGTGCCTTCAAAGTTAGATCAGTTAGATGACACCAAGAGACCTAGCTTGCACCCACCATGGGCTAGAATGTGAATTTTAGAGTGACTCTGATCCTAGGTAACTAACAAGAATGACAGTGAGAAAGGAAAGTCTTTTTTTTTTTTTTTTTCTGGGCCTAGTGTTTGTCTTTCACCAAATGCTCCCTGAGCCCTAGGCTGTCCTGATCTCCCCTTGCAATGAATGTCATTGTGAAAAGATTTCTTGAGTCTCTTGGACAGATGTGACCTGACACCTTGCCTTGGCTTGACTTCATCAGTCAGGTCTGTTTGGGTTGCAAGTGATAGAAATTTAATTTTTTTTTTCTCGAGTCTATAACTTGCAAGTCAAAGTGTTGAGCTGTTTAAATACTAGCTGTTCACAGGTGAAAAAAAAAAAAAGTGGAGGCAGACCCTGTCATCTTTTCACTCTTGCCTCTGCCTTCCTTCTGGGAAGTTCTTCTCTTCCTGGGTTGGTAAAGATGGCCTCTGGCAGTCCCACCCTTACAGAACCCTAATTACCCATCATGCAAGAAAATGAGCATCTCTCAAGGATCACATGATCGCAGCATCCACGGATGGCTCTATTGGTCCTGGTGGATGCAAATGTTCTTGTCTTGGCCCAGTCACTGGAGGCAGGAAAATGGGGTCAGTTCTATGGTTGGCCAGACCCCAGTCTTGGGACCAGGTAGGCCCAAGATTGCTCTGATCGACAGTCCCAACAGACCGCATGTGATGAGGAAATGACTTCTCTCAGTGCTTGGTGTGGGAGTGGGGGTAGCAGAACAAGAAATCAACTTCACAGACACTAGGAACTGCATGGATAGGCAGTCCTGCTAGATCCTGCAACTACACTTTTCCCTCCGAGATCTCCTCTTTTGATCTGGCAGTGTGGCCAGCTAGGGCAGGGATTTTTTTTTTTTTTTTTTTTTTTTTTTTTTTTTTGAGCTGTCAGCATGCTCGTTCTGAATGGGTGGAAAGCTGGGGGGCTACTCTGGTGTAGGGCAGCCTGCTGGGGAGGACGTTGTCTACTTCTTTGGACTAGAGTTGATGACTGGAGGGGAGAGCAGACCTTCAGTAAGCTTCAAAGGGAACACTTCTTCATTTGAACTTTCTCCCCTTTCCAAACACGACCCACTCTCTGCTGAGGGTGTTCAGTGGCCTCTGAAATGGAGGAGGTACGCGGAACCGTTGGAAGCTTCCTTTTTTAGTTAAAATGGGTCCTTGTTTGCTGGGCTACCGCTGCTCTAAAATCCTCAAAGAACATTTGGCTGTTGGTCACTTAAAGCTTTATTTACTCTGCAGAAACACTGGCTAGAAAGACACTGGCAAGTTACTGATCCAAACCGCCCCTTGAAGCTGGAGGTCTCAGTTTGAATGCCTGAAGGAGTGGCGTCTTCCACTCTCCCACCCCTCTGGCAGATTCCACTGCCAGAGGACAGCCTAGAGGTCAGAATGCTCTTTATTTGAGCATAGCTCAGTCCTTAGCTCCGGCACACAGATTTGGTCACTGAATACTAAAGACTGCTTTTGTGGGCTGGAGAGACAGCGCAGCAGTTAAGAGCACTGGCTTTTCCCCCCCAGAGGATGCGGATTCAATTCCAGGCACCCATGTGGCAACTCCAGACTGTCTGCAACCGTAACTCCAGTCCCAAGAGATCACACACAGGCACATACAGATGAAACACCAAGGCTCATGAAATAGAAGTAAAATAGATTTTAAAAAGAGACCACTTTTGTGTTCCTTCCCTCTCCTTTCTCCCCTTTCCATCTCTTAGCTGATAGTCTTTAGTTCTGTGCTAATTTCTTTGCATGCTCATGTCCATCTATTCATCTCAAGAACATAAGATGTAGGCAACAGCATCATATACATTTTGAAAAAAGGTGAGTGAAGGGTGAAACAGAGTTAAGTATGGGGTCGGAGTCAGATTGGGTTGATATTCGTGTTTACAATCTCAGCTGACCCGCAATTTCTTTAACAAAAATGGAACATACAAATGCAATATTCAGAATAGTCTGAGACTGTTGACATGTCCCTGATCAAGAAGACCAGCATTTTATGGGCAACAAAGAGCAAGTGTGGAGGAGTGCCATCTCAGAGAGACTAAGGAGACAAGGAACTAATTGTACCTCCAAGGACCTGGTCCCTAGTTCTAAGGGTGTGCATAAGTAAAAGCTCAGGGGACAGGTTTCTATTTTATTCTAGACCATACCAAAGAATCAAGGTAGATGTATCTTTTGAGAACCAGGATACCCCTTCAGCCCCACCCACCTCAAAGAAAAGTTGTAAGAATCAGGTGGGATAACAAAATAGGGATTTTGAAGGCCGTGGGAAAGCATCAGTAATAGAAAATGCCCAATTTTGCTTCTAGGTAAGCAGTCCACGTTTCCCTGTTTCTGTGGGCAACACAGACTTCTGGGACTACCAAAGCTAAACCAGAAACCCGTGTGATGACAGGACATCCCATAAGGCAGTGAGGGCGACGAGCCGAGAGGAAGGGTCATTTTTAGCTAGCGAGACACTCCTGTCGTTCCACATCTGTGTGAACAGATGCATTTAGGTCCCATCACCTTCAGAGTTCTCTGTGTGTGGCTCTGCCTCAGGAGTGCTGCCTACGAATGAGTGAATCTGTGTGTCGGGAACAGCGGTTTGATTCCTCTTCTCCCACTGAGGAGCTTTAGCTTGCTGTAATCTAACCACTTACTATATAGCATATGTACAGATTCATCTTTGCCAAGCATTCCTTGGTTTCCCAGGGCTCTCTCTCTGCCCACCTCCCACCCTCTGCCCCGATTGCGGAATAAAGTTAAAAAACCCTCAGCTTGTTCAGCATCTAACAATCCCTTCTGTGGTGGCTCATACTGATTGACAATTTGACAGGATCTAAACTCAGCTAGGGGACAAGTCTCTGAGGATGACAAGCTCTATCTAGCCTGGGAGGGAATACCTAGGCTGGGTTAACAGAGCTGGGAGACCCACCCTGAATACAAGTGCTATTGGTCCAGGGCCTGGCTCTCAAGCTGCTGATACAGTGTGAGCAAACGGCTGCCTCACGCTCCTGTCATCTCTATGGACTCTACCCTTGAGCTGTGAGCCAAGACAAACCCTTCTTCAAGCTACTTTGTGTCGGGTGTCTTGCTACAGCAAAGTACCCTGTCTCAGTTCATGTCTCTATTCTCGGTTCCTTCTTTTCATACGGACTTTCTCCCCTCATTAAAAAATTTTGTTACACATTACATCTCAGTTGTTATGCCCTTGCTTGTATCTTCTGGTTGTCACTCTTTCTCCCTCTTTCACCCTATTCTCCTCCCCAGAGGGGGGCTCCTCCTCTCCCACTGTCTGAGCACAGTCTTCCAGGTCTCATCAGGATAGCCTGCATCTCCTTCAGGAAAAGGACTTTTTAACCTTATTTAAAAATCCAGTGCTTACACTGGAAGCCAGGCGTTACCCACACAATTCAGACAGTCTTGTCTTCTGAATTTACGAAATGACTTCCTTATTTTGGACCCCAAAGTCATTCAGTCTACAGAATGTGGGAGTAAGGGGACGTGTTCTGTGGGATATAATTTTAGCTGCAGAGGATTGGGCTGTCAGTTAAAAAGGAAAATTAAAGATCGCAGGAACTTAAGCAAGATAGAAGTTTGTCATTCATCCAAAAGGAGTCTAAGGCCGAGTGTGGTGGCGTGCATTTACACACCTAGCACTGAGAGATGGACAGGTGGCTAAAAAGTTGAGTCATCCCCAGCTACATAGCAAGGCCCTGTTTATGGCAAAAACAATAAACAGAAAAGTGTTGGGGACTGAGGAGATAGATGGCTTAGTGCATGGCTGTGCAAGCACAAGGACCTGAATCCGGAGCCCTAGTACCATGCTGGATGCGGTGGCATGCACCTGTGACCCCAGCTGAGGACAAGGCACAGGTAGATCCCTGGATCACTGGTCAGTCTGCCTAGCTGAAACAGTGAACTCCAGGTTCAGTGAGAGACAACAAACAAACAAACAGACAATGCCAGGAGTGGTATAGCTGGGTCTTGAGGTAGAACTAGACTCAGTTTTCTGAGAAACCAGATTGATTTCCACAGTGATTGTACAAGTTTGCTCTTACCCCAGCAACAGAGGAGTGTTCCGCTTTCTCACCATCCTCAACAGCACGTGCTGCCACTTGGCTTTTTGATCTTAGACATTCTGACAGGTGTAAGATGGGCAGAGTCATTTTGATTTGCATTTCCTTGATGATTAAGGACACTGAGCATTTCTTTAAGTGCTTCTTGGCCATTAGAGATTCCTCTGTTGAGAATTCTCTGTTTAGCTCTGTGCCCCGTTTATTTGGTTCTTTGGTGTTTAATTTCTTGAGTTCTCTGTATATTTTGGATATTAATGTCGTTTGATGGATGTAGGGTTGGTGAAGACCTTTTCTCAGTCTGTAGGCTGCCATTTTGTCTTATTGACAGTACCTTTTGTCTTGCAGAAGCTTTTCAGTTTCATGAGGTCCCATTTATTAGCTGTTGATTTGAGACCTACCCCATGGGAGAGAGCCAATCTCTGTTGCTATTAATGATGCTCTGCTATGCTTGCAGGCTCCATCCAGCAGCTGATGGAAACAGATACAGAGACCCACAGCCAAACAGTAGGCTGAGCTCAAGGAGTGGGAAGAAGGATTGAAGGAGTTGCAGGGGTCAAGGACACCTCAAGAAGACCTACAGAGTAAACTAACTTGGACCCATAGGGGCTCACAGAGACTGAACTACCAACCAAAGAGCATCCAGGGGCTGGACCTAGACCCCTACATATATGTAGCAGAGATGCAGCTTGGTCATCATGTGGGTCCCCTAACAAGGGGAGTAAGGGCTTGTCTCTGACTCCGTTGCCTGATTTTGGATCCTTTTCCCCTAATGAGACTACCTTGTCAGGCCTCAATGGTAGAAGATACGCTTAGTCCTGCTGTGAGTTGAGGTGACAGGGTGGGTTGGTACCCCTCAGGGGCCTCCCCTTCTCTGAGAAGAAGAAAAGGGAGGGATGGGGGAGAGGGTGTGAGGGTGATCCTGAGAGAATAGGAGGGAGGGGGGCTGGGTTTAGGCTGTAAAGTGATTAAATAATCAAACAAATAAATAAATAAAGTGAAGATCGATCAAGAAAGACATCTAATACGTGTGTGTGTGTGTGCGTGCACGCACACACACACACACACACACACAGAGAGAGAGAGAGAGAGAGAGAGAGAGAGAGAGAGAGAGAGAGGAGAGAGAGAGAGAGGGAGGAGAGAGAGAGGGAGAGAGAGAGGGAGAGAGAGAGAGAGAGAGAGAGAGAGAGAGAGAGAGAGAGAGAGAGAGAGAGAGAGACGAGATTGAGAGTTAGCTTAGAGGCAAGCAGTCATATTGTGGTATGGCTCCACGGGGTCACTAAGATCCAAGCTACTAATTTTCCTTCTCTTTCTCAGCATGTGGTTTCCACTCAGAGTCACCGCAATTCCCAAAGTAGTGGCTAGTCATTTTATAGGAATTTTAGGCCAGTTACAGAACAAACAATCAAACTAGACCAAAAGGCAAGTGTTTTAAGAGCCCATTCTCTCTCAGTTGCTTCTAGGATATTACAGACAAAACACTTGGCTCACATCTTGTTGACCAAAAATAATTCCAGTGGCATATTTGGTAGTTCTGTAGTGCAGCACTTAGAATCAAATTAGTGTTGTATTGTTAGAGATACAGAGACACAGAGGATGGACATTATTAGCTGCTAGCCATTCTAAAGTATGTTTTGTCGAGATAATTCATACACTATATAATTCACCCACTTAATATATATGGATTTCATGGTTCTGATGAATTCACAGTTGTGCATTTATTACTTGACAGAGTTAGTGACATTTTTGTCATTACCTCTCTACCAATATGAGAAGCACTCTGTGGCCGTTCTCCTACCCCGCCTTTCTCTATTTCCTTCCCCACATAGGCTCCAGCCTTTGGCACCATCCTTTCTATGTGCTGGCTGTAGATTTGCCTACTCAGGACATTAGAATACAAGTGGAATCAAATAAAATGTGGTTCATTGTGACTGGCTTCTTTCACAGCATGATCTCGCCAAAGTTCATACTGGCCATAGGATGCACCCGAAAATTCTTCAGTTCCTTGTTTTTTAAAATCAATACCCCATTGGGTAGATCTGGGTAGGGATTCGAACTTTACCGCATGTATTGTCCTTGGCTGGGGCCACAGTTTGAGCAGGACCCTGGGCCCAGATCTGCCCGTCATAATGTTCTTCTTGTAGGTTTCTAGGACCCTCTGGATCCTTCTATTTCCCCATTCTCCCATGCTTCTCTCACTTAGTGTCCCAATAGGATGTCCTCCCTTCTGTCCCACTTTGCTGATAAGTGAAGACATTCATGGGACATGCCCCTTGGGCTAGTGTCCAGATATAAGTGAGTATATACCATTTGATTCTTTCTGCTTCTTCACAGTTGAGTGGAGAGCAGGGACTAACTTTCACATGAACTCTGGTGCCCCATATTTGACCACGTTCCCCTGGATGGGGAGGCCTGGTGGCACTCAGAGGAAGGATAGCAGGCTACCAAGAAGAGACTTGATACCTTATGAGCATATACAGGGGGAAGAGGTCCCCTTCAGCCACAGTCATAGGGGAGAAAAGTAAGGAGAAAATGGGAGGGAGGGAGGAATGGGAGGATACAAGGGATGGGATAACAATTGAGATGTAATATGAATAAATTAATAAAATATATTTAAAAATAAAATAAAATTAGCACACACAGTTAATCCTAAAAATAAATAAATAAATAAAATCAATACCCCATTGCATGGCTATACCCCATTGGTTTACATACTTCTTATGTGTTTATGATGGGCTATTATGAAAATGCAGCAATGGGCACTTTTAAACAAGTTTGAAGTTTTTATTTCTCTTGGGAGAAATGCTTTTATTTCTCTTGGGAGTTGAATTTTTGAGTCATTGGCAACTGAACAACTAACCTTTTGATGAGCTGTCAGGCTTTTCTGAAGTGGTTGTGCCATTTTATGTCACCACCAGCAGTACCAGAGGGCTCCTATTTTGCTTCATCGTTGCCCAATATATTGTTACTAATCCTTTGTCTTGCAATGACTGTGGGATTACACCTCATCTGCCTGCTATCAAATGATACCGAGCCTCTGATTACTAGCCATCTATCTTTCAATTTGTGGAAGCGTCCATTTGGATCTTGGCCAATTGTTCAAACTGGGTCATTCATCTTTTTAAGACTGGGTTATAGGAGTTCTTTCTTGGGTGCTAGAGAAATGGCTCAGCGGTTAAGCACACTGACTGGTCTTCCAAAGGACCTGCATTCAATTCTGGGGACTCACATGGCAGCTGAAAACTGTCTGTAACTCCATTTCTGGGGTATCTAACACCCTCGCACAGATATACATGCAGGCAAACACCAATGCACGTGAAATAAAAATAAATAAAAAATTTAAAAAGAGTTCTTTCTGTATCCTGTATACAAGTCTTTTACTGGATATTCAATTTATAAGTATTTTCTCTAATTTCCTGTGTTACCTTTTCATTTACTGATCATACCTTGCATGCTTAGAAAGCTCTCATGTTGATGTTCACCAACTCAGATCTATCTTTTGCCTTTCTGCCTGTGTGTTTGGTATACTAACCAATAAACCACTACTGAAGAGTTGTATTGTCATTTACATGACTTTCCAATGTCCAGATTTGGTCCCAGGCTTTATGGGACTTGAGCCCATATTCCTTACTTTTATGGCTATCCTTTTCATGACTCTTAATCTATTAAGGTGTCCTAGGCCTGTCTCAACTCTTCAGAGGAAAGAAACAACTAAGATATCCTTCATCTGTGCACTCAGGATGCTATTGCTGTGACACTCCTACATGCACATGTTAAGAATACATGGCGCTGAATGACCAGGGTGCTGGTGTCTCAGAAGGAGCCTTCCTCCTTCAGGTTGACAACATACATCACTATATTAAGAACTCTATGTAGGTTCTTGTAATAAAGAATAAAGAACATTGATTTTCTTTAGTGGTTAAATAAGTACATATCTCAGTAGGCCTTTTATTCTCAGAATACCATTAACATGCCCAGGAGCACATCATTCTTTTAGGTCTCCGATATCCCTTTTAACTGTCTCCAGTAGGGATAACTTCCACATACTCTACTTGGTACCCAACTTTCCACTCACTTTCCACTAATAAAGTGGTACAGTGCCAATATGTTTCAAAGTCCAAGGACAGCCATTAGGAGGCTCTGTCTGAGTCACTCCACCTATGCCAGTATTGACTTAGTTCAGGTTGCTTAAGACTCTGAGCACGGTGAGCAGGATCTGCCTACTTCCCTCCCTGTCTGATGGTTCTCCTCCCTGTCTACTCTGATGATGGTTAGTGCTTTGTTCCAATCAGACATAGAGACAAAAAGACAGGTACAGCGGAGGACAGCCCACCCTCACAGTTCTGAGTGACTTGTGCTCTCATATGCACTGCCTGGAAAAGATCACAGCTGCCGTCATTGGCAGGCCTTGGTTGGACTGAGTCTGTCACCCAGTCCAGTTTCTTTATTTGTAAAACATGGCCAGCTAGCGGTGACAGATTTCTCTCATGTAAGTTACTAAGCACAGCTACAAAGAACATGGAAGGGGGCTTCGGATCCTAGAGAACGAAAGAGTGGTTGGAGTTCTGGGGAGTTTATGGATAGTTATAAGAAGCAGACAAGCTAAATCGAGGTGAAGAGGTGGGAACCTGGGAAGAAACATGGACAAAGCAGGAGCCGGGACACTTGACGGAATAGAGCATCAGAGCTGTATCTGAGCAATGGGAGGATGGGAAGTCCTCCATTGCATCACGACAAGGAAGGAGACCTTGAAGAGTAGAGGCTCTGGGGGGCTGGTCCCAGTGACATGGCCCAAGCATGAACCAGACGTGTCAGGATGACAAGGAGGTCTCCACATGTGACAATTTCATAGATAAACACAGAAGATTAAGCGAGTAGCTCACAGGGAGTATGGGTTCCATACCAACTGAGGCAAAGCATCAGCAACCAGGGGAGAGACTGCAGAAAGAGGAGGGAATTTAAAAGGAAGGAGGAACATTCAAGGTGGTCTTTGATGTGGCATCCCAGGTCTGAATCAATGAGAATTTGGAAATCTGTTCTGATAAATCCTTTAATAAAATGTTCTCTCTGTCTCTGTCTCTGTCTCTGTCTCTGTCTCTGTCTCTCTCTCTCTCTCTCCCTCCCTCCCTCTTTCTCCTTCTCTCCTTCCCTCCTTCTTCCCTCTCTCCCCTCCCCTCCCTTTTACCCTCAAAACCCAATTGCCAAGTGCTAAGGAAGGCCAGACCTTGGAGAAGCCATATATAGGTAATTCTAGTCAATTGCCCCATTAAGGTTTCTCCCTACAGGCAAAGTTAACCCTAGCCAGTCAAGAAAACATGTCTTCAGATGAGTCCAGCCACCAAGGTTTTCTGGATGAGGCCTTAGACATCATGGATTAAGGACAAACTGTTTCACTGTGTTCTTTCCAATTTCCAGATTCCCCCCCCCCCCCGACCACCACCACCACAATGAGAAATGGTAAAATTGTTGTTGCTATAAAATTATATCTTTGAGTTTTGGAAATTTTGCTTTACAGAGACAGAGAACTAAGAGACTAAGAAATAGCTCAGTCAATGAAGTGCTTTTCTTGTGAGCATTAGGACCTGAGTTTGGTGCCCAGAAGCCACGTTAAAACAAAACAGGGTGTGGCACTGCCTTTTTGAAATCCACACATTAGGGAGGCAGGGGAAAGACAGGGGTATCTCTGGTTTTCCCTGGCCAATCAATCCCAACTATTTGTTAAATCCCAGGCTAGTGAGAGATTCTGTCTCAAAAGAGATGTGGTATGGTGGTGCATGTGCCTTTAATCCCAGCATTTAGGAGGAAGAAACCCTGAATTTGCGATCAGCCTAGTCCAGGACAGCCAGGGGCTACAGAGGGAGAACTTGCCCCCAAAGAAAAGAAGGAAAGAAAGAAAAAAGACAGAAAGAAAGGAAAGAAGGAAGGAAGGAAGGAAGGAAGGAAGGAAGGAAGGAAGGAAGGAAGAACAAGGTGAGCAACAGCTACAGCAGCTTGTTCTGTGGTTTCAATATATACACATGTGTATGTGCACCCACATACACAATGCACTTGTACACAACTCATACACATAAGCACACATGTGCATACACATGTGCATGCGCATGCATGCACACACACACACACACACACACACACACACACACACACACACACACCCCAAAATAAGCATCACTCTTACGTATATGTCACTTTTTAGCCTTGAGTTTCCATAGCTAAGTGTCCTTGCTTGTGGAATCTATCTCACACAGTAAAGTGTTGCAGTGCCACACAGGCTGTGGGTCAGGACAGCTCAGGGACTAGTAAAAAGGCATAAAAGGTCCAGGCATGCCTCCCGTGTTTGCAGCAGTTAAGGGCATGGCACTTGGAGAGGAGGAGGAAAAAAAGAAACAACGGAGGAGCGTGAAGCTGGCTGAGGAACGGTGGGGCTCATGGCAGAGGAAACCTTGGTTGGTCTGTGGTGTGTCCTGGGATTGCTCAGTCTTACTGCTGACTCACTTTCTGGAAGGCCCGGGTTGATCTTCTCTCCGCAGGAGCCTGATGAGTAACACAGAGCTAGACAGTGTGGGAAAGAATCTGCCTCTCTTCTCAGGCTGGAGGTAGCACTAGGTCCCGTCAAGTTCAAGCTCAGCAAAATACCCCTTCTTGCCTGACTCTGTGCTGGGACCTGGGAACATGGGTGCTCTGAGACCTTAACCTCAAGGAGTCTGTGTTCATTTGAGAAAGAGACAAAGATACTTTTGTCACTGTATTCTCTTCAAGGAAGACCTCAGTTAAGCCAGGAGTGGTGGCACACACCTTTAATCCCAGCACTCAGGAGGCAGAGGCAGGCGGACCGCTGTGAGTTCGAGGCCAGCCTAGTCTACAAAGTGAGTCCAGGGCAGCCAAGGCTACAAAGAGAAACCCTGCCTCAAAAAACAAAAAACAACAACAAAAAGATGTAGGTAGAAGTTCTCACCACCACCTCTCTCTCTCTGTATGTGTCTCTCTGTCTCTGTCTCTCTGTCTCTCTCTCTCTCTGTGTGTGTGTGTGTGTGTGTGTTCATGTGTGTATGCTAGGGTTTGATGGTATTATAGAGAGGAGGAAGCTTAATGTGTGGATTTAATTTTTAAAAAATACTGCTTTCTTATTTTGAAAGCACTTGGCTGATATTAATGAACCATCTGGAACTGATTTGATGGTTACTCCAGGGGCTCTGGCAAGTAAAAGGGGAAAAATTCCAAATTGGGTATCTTTCAAGCTGAGTTGTTGGACTTCAGTTATGAAAAAGTCAGTTGAAAGCAACTCAGACTGGCTTAAGGAAAAGCATTCCAGAGACACGTACAATCGAGGGCAGGTCTGGGTTCAGACAGAGAGTCCAGGGAGAGCCACCATCACTGAGTCTTGGGTTCCGTTTTTTCCATTTTTGTCTTCCACTGTGTTTATTTTGTTCTCTAGCTTCTAGCAAAGGTCCTGATTGCTCCAAGCTCTCCCCTCGCGGTGGCAACATGGCTGCAGAGCATCACCTCTGTCCTCCCAGCTGCCCTCCATCAGGGAACCGGCCTAACTGAAGCCTCTGGCCAAATGTGCGTCCAGTGCTGAACTGTTCACTCTGCCTAAGAATGAAGCTAATCTCAGACCTAAAGCAAGGGAAACAGGAAATGCAAGGGACCTTAGAGAATGAGAGTGGGGTGGGGGTGGCGGGGGGAGAGACAAGGGCAGGTCAGATGTCTACACAAGACTGGCATCTTTCACAAGAAGGAAAATTTTAAAGAAGGAGTTCTGGTGAATAAAAACTAAATGGTCTCAAAATGGCCCAGAGACAATAGAACAAAGGGACAAATGAGGAGACTGAAGGGCACTAAAGGAAGTCAGGCCAACCATGACTCTAAGGTCAAAGTCAAATATGGCATCCCCAACTCTAAAAGGAGGTTCCCTGGCCATAAAAAAAGGGTATTTCATCTCCCATTGTAACATGTTTATGGCACTCAGACCATCTTTCATGAAGAAAAAAAAAAAAGACTGTCCAGTGGTGAAACTTGCAATTACAGTGGCTTTAGCTGGGGGCTTCAAACAACATTCTTGCAGAGAGCCTGGAGCCAGGTACCTAGCATGCCCGGCCTGGCTCTGTCTGCTCCTGCTCGGGTGGTCATTTGGTAAACAGTACTTACTCTGTTCTCTCTGAGCTGGCTGGGGCTTTGTCACATCTACTCCCATCAGCCTGGTTTCATCTCTCAGTTACTGCTTGAGAAGTCACACACAGGAACTGTAGGGTAAGTCACAGCATCTTTTTGGTGTGACAGGTCAGATCCCTCCATTTCCTTTTCTAGTGGACCCACATCTAGGAAATGAGATTGTTAGCTGTTAGGGGGACACAGTCACACAAGTGCTTGACCACCCTTAAATGATTGCCCTTAACAAAAACATGGCACCTCCCTGAGAACCCAGTCCTGTTTGGTACTTTATATAATATTTTCATGAAATTGTAGCTCATGTATAGAAAAATACACAAAACATAAAATGTATGAAGTCAATGAATATTTTTGAGACAGGGTCTCTCTGTGTAGCGCTGGCTGTCCTAGAACTCACTCTGTAGACCAGGCTGGAAAGCCAATGAATTTTAACAAAATACTTTTTCACTCACTACCCAGGTTAAAAAAAAAAAAAAAAAAGGAGAGTTCCCTTTCCCACCTACATCCTTTCAAAGTTCCCCACAAGTTTTTCATTCTGAGTTTAATGGAGAAAGCAAGTGTGCCCATTTCTTCTCAGCAACAGCCCGACAGATTGGAAAAGGCACAGACAGACTTCTTTGTAATGGCTCTGCTTGTTTGCTTTAAGTGCAAAGAGTAAAATTTGTCTTTAAAGCGGTTCCAAATCCCTGAATATTTTTTGAGGCACTGACTAGGAGAAGGAAATAGAGAAAAAAAGGCAGAAGTTAAATTCTGTTCTATCCTTGTTTGGAAGTGTAATCTTGATAAGCAAAGAATGTAATTAAAATGGATTACAGACTATTAAACACACACAGAACAAAATGACTGCAGTGTGTGCAAGCCAGTAATTAAAGCTTTAGAGGAGGAAAAAAAGTCACCATCACTTAAAATGATTATTTGTCAAGGTTAGTAACAAATATTGACATGCAAGCGCCCCCCCCTCCCCAGCGTCCCGTTCTTGCTTCTTAGAGGCAGGCGCTCAGCAATTAGTGGTGCATATTCCAGAATCAATACGACCTTGAGTCTAACGCAGAGAGATCCATACATTTTAAAATTAGCGGGCAGAATGGCAGACAGACTCCACGGAGAAGAATTGCTTCCAGGATCATTCAATTAGTGTTTCAAAGCCAGAAAGGAGCCAGTCAGGGCAGTGTCTCCTTAAGTGGGCTTATCTCAAAGATGTTCTTAACGATAACCACAGGGAGAGACTTCTTCATGTCAGTGGATTCTACACTTTGTCTTTACTATAGAAATGACTGAAGGCATGAAGTGGAATGTTGCTTAAAAGTGTGGTTCAGGGATTAGAAGCCTGGGCCCTGAGGTCAGACTGCCTGCATTCAGATTTTTAAAATCGTCCATCTTTCTAACAGACTTTGGGGGAGTTATCCATCCTTTAAAAACAACAACAAAACCAGCCCTCCTTGATCCCTTCTCTGTAAAATGAGAATAATAATCAAATCTGTTGGCTCTATTTCTTAACAATTAAACTTTATTATACAACCCAACTAGCTTACACAAGAGGGAAAAGAGGTTAAAGGGAAAAAAGAGTGAACCTTCCGGTATCCGTTCCATGGGACAGGTCCCTTGATGTTTCTGGCCTGTGCGCTGGTCTGGCCTGTTCGCTGATCCTCTTCCCGATCCATGTGCTCTCAAGCCTGGTCTGAACCTGCTGCTCCTCCCTGTCCCTTCTCTGTAAAATGAGAATAATAATCAAATCTACTTTTTATGATACTGAAAAGAACAACTGAGATCATGTATGCAAAAGTATTGGAATGCCATAAAGATTCAAAATGTATGCATGGTTGCATTAGTGAAGCCAGACTGAGTTAGGCCACAGTAACATGGAAGCCCCAAATCCCATAGGGCAATGGGGGACCGTGCTTCCTGTAGCTACTCTGAAGCACTTCTAACTACGGCAAATGGAACATCCAGAGAGACAAGAGAAACCCACCTAGGTATTTCATTGTCACCACCCAAGAGAGACAAATGTGACTCATAACCTATCTCACTGGGCAGAGCTAGTTGACTGAGCTTCAAGTGGTCTACAAAACATTAAAGGCAGAAAGAAGACTGTTTAACGAGTGCTTTATCTCTGCCATATGTATTTTCACCACCACCACCATTACCATTGACGTTATAGGTCTGTAAGGGTTTTCACCATGTGAATTTGGAGAGCATTTAAACCTATGATACAGCTGAATCCCCAGAGGATTCTATTACTTCATCCAATACTCATGGTGAAGAACATTATTTTAGGGTAGAGCACGAGGATGAACTTGACCAAGTAAGGACTTTCCTCCCACGGACCTTTCAGTACAAAAAATGATACAAGCAAATAAAGTAAGCAATCTCTGTAGCAGGAGTCACTAGCAATGGGCAACTGGTTGAGTGTTAGGGATTGGAGTTTGTGCTGAGAAGGAGCCAGCCAGAGAGAAAGAGAGAGCTGCAGAGATTTCTAGGCAGAGGGAAAACTCAATGGGTTCCAGGGGCTGGAAACACAGGCAATATGGCTGGAGGGTAGGGAATGAAAGGAGAGGGTGGCAGATGACAGAAGGGACCAGGAGCTAGCTCAGTGGCCAGGAGAGGAGACTTGGAGTTGAGTTGCAGGGTGTGTGTGTGTGGGGGGGGGGGAGCTTAGAGATTTCCAGAAGGAAAAGTAGCAACCCAACTTAACTAGTTTCAAAGGTCTCTGTCCTGCTAATGAAAGGAAGGGATGAGAAGAAGAAAAAAATGGGAGGTGGTCCATAAAGGAGACTGATAAAGTCCTTTAAGTTGGAGACGGTTGTGGTTTGGATTACATTGGGGCAAGAGAAAGAGACAAGGTCATGTACGGGGACATTTTGTTTGTAGAGCAGGTGATAATGGAGTTAGCTTCATGACTCGCTCCCTGTACTCTGACCAGTTCTCCAGTGTTCCACAGTCATTCCAAGGATCCACTGAAATCACCCACTCTTGGGAGGACCATGGGATCAGCAACGTCCATAGCGTTTTCTACTCCTTGAGACCCTACAGATGTGACAGAGTCCTTGAAACTTTGATTCCACAGTAAAAATCAAGTCTACACTGACTGAATGGATAGAGATGCCTGGTTCAAACCTCTCATTCTTCACATTAGCCATCTAATCCCCAGCATCTTCTGCTCTATGCCAAGAGCCTCATGTTTAGGGCTGTGTGCGGATCAGAGCCTTCCTTAAAAATCATATGTGAAGCTCAGGTTTTAGCAGGGGTAGGGCTGGGCATCCGGGCAGAGTCCCTCCTGGCTCTGGACTTCACTCTCACCCACTGTGAATAGGGCCTGGACACCACTCCCGAATTCCCCACAACAGCTACTGGCCCAGAGTTTGGGTATCACGCACAGGGCCTCTAAAGTCACAGGAAACAAAAGTTCCTGGTCATAACCAGCTTGAGTTAGTAGAAATGATCCCAGCCATCAGTTTTAGGTCTAGACTTTGTGATTATTTCCCACAGCATCGAGAATGTTTCTTTCTTTCTTTTTTTTTTTTTTTTTTTTTTTTCTAGCTTCATGATGGGTGGATGGTGGTATTGGAACACCTGCCATTTTATAGACGTGGACCCTGGTTCTCACATATCATTCGTTCACCCATCCATGTAGTAAAATACCCATGGGCTTATGATTCCTCTTGTAGCCAACAGGGGTTATGAATAAATTCTTTTTGAGGCTCTAATGAGGATTAATGAAGCTCAGTGTCTAGAAGGTCTTGCCAAGCAGAGGTCAAACAATCAGGAGTGCTTATGAATCATATGGCAAATCTCATTCGCTGTGAGTACTTTCTTTGTATCGCTAAAGCAAAGAGCCACAACCTTGGGTGGTAGAAGAGGGCGTGTAGTGGCATCATCTGGACTCCATTGGGCTAACACAGTTCTACTTGTCAGTTCTACCACCGGCCCCAAACGTAGACTCTCTCGTAGGCTGGTTCCCTTCTGTGCCTGCAGCTTTTTTCAGCACCTGTCCCAGCATTTCTAATCTTTTAGGTTGCCACCAAAACTTGTTTCACTTTCACAGAGTTACACAGTAGTCTCTGGGCCAGTGGTGCTCAATCTTCCCAATGCAGCGACCCCTTACTACACACAGTTCCTCCTGTTGTGGTGACCCCCAACCATAAAATCACTTTCATTGCTACAGTTATTTCAACGCTGTGATTTTGCTACCGTTATGAATTATAATGTAAACATCCGATATGCAGATGGTTTTAGGCGACCCTTATGATAAGGTTGTTCAACTCCCAAAGGGATTCCAACCCACAGGTTGAGAACTACTGCTCTAGGGCCTCATTGCAGAGAATCTGCCCATGCTATACATTATCTTGTTTCAGCAGTTTTCTGGAACCTTGGTGCAGTCTACCATGACTGCATGACTTGCATTTTGCACTTCTGCAAACCCAGGACCATGTGCATATTTCTGCTGAGCTTTGCTGCTAGCTCAATCACATAAAGTTGCAGGGTTTTGTGTTTCACCTACTGGGCTTTGGAATTACTTTGGTCTGATGTTTCCTTGGTATGCTGTCATTTCTTTCTTTGGAATGAAGTTGTTTACTCCGTGCCATTGTATACAGAAAGGATACAAACTGGTTGTTGTTTTGTTTTGTTTTGCTTTATAGGGCTCAAGCTTGAGAGGTTGCTTTGGGTCTCAAGGCATACTTTGAACTCTGGCCCTTTGAACAATGTTAGAACTATTAAGGCATAGTAGTTATGAGGTGGCTTCCATTATGAGGTGGCTGAACTTTGGCCAAGAATCAGGGTTGTGGAGTCACATACATATCCCAGCCACAGGGGCATCTAAGGAAGGAGCCTTCTGGCACTAGATGCAGCCTTTAGAGTAGGAGGTGGCTCTACAGAGGGTAGGTAATGGTTTCCCAGAAGGTGCATAGCACTTGTGTCATGCAGAGCTCCAGGAGTGTCAGCTTTCTTGAGCGCCATCCTTTCACCCACCGACCTCCATCACAAACCCATCACATTATTCTTTACCTTCTGTGATTCCAGCATGGTCTCCATAACCAGTACCTCTCCCAGGACCCCACCTGTGGTCCAGTTCTTCAGCTAACAACCAACAACACTAGGTATCCGGCTCTTTAGACTCAGAGAAAATGGCCTCTGGAATTTGGCTTTCTATATCCCCCATAAGGGAAGCCAAGAATCTGTGGAGAATGCCAGGTGCCTTCACCTTGATGAAAGCTTTCTAGCCCCAACTCGTCTTCAGCAATGAAGCTATGGGACATGTTTGCAACCCACATCCTAGGGGCACACAGGCCATCTGGAGAATGCCTACCTGCCAAGGTGACCAGTGTGCTCATTACTGAAGCTTGACAGGGCAGTAATGAGCCATTCTCCTGTGAGGTCATACCGCTCCCTGCAACTAGCAACATGTAGGTCAAATCGCATTGGGGGCAAGCCTGGGACACCCTTCAGAATCATTGTTCCTACAGCAATTCCTTTGCAGTATAGGTTGAGATAAGCCATCCTAGGGCTGGGGAACTGACGTAGTATGTCACTTCTGCTTCTCAAAAATGGTTGCAGTGTTTTAAGATTTCTTTGACCATTTCATCCATATATGCAGTACATTATGATCATATTCATCTTCACCATCCTCTCCTATGCTTTCCCACTCCTACTGACCCCTTTGCTCTTCACAACTAGGTTTCCTCCTACAGTCGTGTCTCTTTTTTGAGAGCCCCTGGATTTAATTACTGTTGCTCGTATAAGCACAGGTAAGGGGTTATTTACAGGAGTAGGGACAACTTTCCATGACAACACCACAAAGAAAGAGATCCTCTTGCCCTGGTTATCATAAATGGACAACAACACCTTGGGGTGTGGACATGGGGTGGGGCTCATGAGCCCTTTCTTCATCTATGATCTGTCTGGGGCTTGCTCAGGTCACCACAGTTGCTGTGTGTTCATGACTGCAATGGCCGCCTCTTAGTCAGAAGACAGTACCTGACAGCACTGCTCTCCATGCCTTAGCTCTTATACACCTACTCCAAACCATACTTCTTGAAAGTCTAAAATAGAAAGGCTATGCATTTATAGTGCAGAAGCACAGGACAAGCAATGCAAGCAATATGGTTACTTTGGTATCATTTCCTCAGGGTACTTTTTGAGTGCCTTAAAGGTTTATACCATATCATCTATTGTATTCTATTCTGTTTTCAATGTAGATTTAAGAAGTCTTTAGTGGGTGTGCATTACATCACTACAGTCAATGTTAAAGACAAAGAGTTCAGAATAAGGTCAGATAGATGACACTGTGGTTAGGAGGACATACTGCCCTTTCAGAGGTCTTGAGTTTGGATCCCTTACTTACACCAGGTGGCTCACAACCACATGTAACTCCACATCAGGCCATCTGACATATCTTCTGGCTACCACAGGTGCCTGCATTCATGTACACACACACACACACACACACACACACACACAGACACACACACACACACACACACACACACACACACGCATGCACATACAACTTAAAATAAAATAATCTTTTTTTTTTAAATAGCCAAATGGAAAGTGAGACAAGAAATGTTAAACAGCCAGAGGGAACAAAGATCTGGGATATTTGAATGCACGTATAAGGCTCAGATTATAGAGACTTCTTAGAGCTTCAACCAAGATGTGAAGGGGTACTTACTTAAGGAAGGCTTCCTGGAGAGGGGACTCTTGGATCCACAGAGGTTCTATATGGAGGGGAAAGTACACATCATGGTGTGGGAAGGGCAGCGTGGTGCCTGGAAGATTTGCCAGGAAACCAGCTCAGCACAGTGGGAGCCTAGATTATCTCATGGACTGAATTAGGTTTTCTTTGAATCCATGCACCAAAGCCCTAATTTTCAGCTCTATTTGGAGACAAGCCTTTTAAGGGTGTGATTAAGGTTAAGTGAGATGATAGGGAGAAGACCTAGTCCAATAAGACATCAGGTGAGGAGAGATCATGTGAGGATAGCAGGACAAAGCGGCCAGCGATAAGGCAGGATGGGACTCCCTAGAATCCGGCCTTGCTCACAACTTGATTTTTGCATGTCCAACCTGCAGAGTAGTGAGAGAAAGCTGTTCAAGTCACCCTGGACATCCCTCCTTCGTGGTGTCAAAGTCCATATGAGTCAGGGCTCTTGAGGGAAGCAGAACCAATATAGGGTGTATACTAGGGGAGAGGCTTGTCCTATGGTAATGGTCCATGTAATTCTGGAGGCTCCCAAGTCCAAGATCGGTAGAGCTCAGGCTCCAGCTGGAAGGCTGTCAGTGAAGGAGTTTTCTCACAGCGAGGAAAGCCATCCTCTTGTTCCATTTAGGCCTTTGAATGACGGGATAAGGTGTCCTTGAATTTAAATGGTGATCACAACCCAAAGCATCTTCTTAGAAGTAATCAGAACCATGTCTGATCAACTAACTGGGTACCTCTTGTCCAACCAGGAAGACACAGGGGACTGACCTCCACACATTCTTTGATAAGGAAAGGTAAGAAGAGGAGATAGGGGTGTGGTGGTGTGGGGTCAGAGGTTATCATGAACTGCCCTTTAAGCAAAACTAACGAGTCTGAATTTAGACCGGGTGCCAAGGGGGAGGCATTGGATGGATTTATAGGCAATGACAGATACAGTGTGCCCATTTTAAGAATCAATCTTAAGAGCTGCATATGGCGCGTATGCCTATAATCCTAGCACTCGGAAGACTGAAGCAGGAGCATCTCCAGTTCAAGGCCTGCCCAGGCAACACAGATGCTGTCTCAAAAATAATAATAACAAATCAGCATTGGGGCTGCTGTGTGGAAAGCCAGATAGGGCTGCCCTGTGCAGCTGGTTGGATGGTACGGAATTCTACTGCGGGCACCGTGCCCGTCTTGGTGTGTGTGGCAATGGTATCTCATGGAGTTTCTCGGTGCACTCAGTGAGCCTGCATGTGCTGGACGGGCAGGAGTGGAAGCAAAGACCGTATGTGGCCATGTGTGGGAGTACGAAGTCTCATGATAAAACTTGACACTTAAAAAAAAAAAAGATTTATTTATTTATAGCATATACAGCATTCTGCGTCCATGTGTGCCTGTATACCACAAGAGGGCACCAGATCTCATTATAGATGGCTGTGAGCCACCATGTGGTTGCTGGGAATTGAACTCAGGACTTCTGGACGAGCAGACTGTGCTCTTAACTGCTGAGCCATCTCTCCAGCCCAACTTGACATTTTTTAAATTGGTTTTGTTATTTGACAATTTCAGACAAGTGTATAATGTTCTCTGGCTACGCCCTCCCATCACTTTCTCTTACCTCCCCCATGTCCCTATCAATTCTCCTCATCCTTCCCCCAAATCACAACCTTGAGTTTTACTTTAGGACCCATTTAGTTTAGCCAGAGCCCTCCATGTGACTATTGGATGGGGTCACCAGTGGGTGCACAACTGAAGACAATGGCTCCCCCTCTTCCTTTATCTACAAGGAAGGAGTAGTGCAGCAGTGAGAGGTGGGGCTCCCTGAACCTCTCCATCCATGCCTGGTTATGGATGGTCCCGTTCTTATTGTTATAGCAGTGTGGGTGAGAATGCAACGTCTTGTCTGTTTTCTGATGTCATTTACAGGCATGTTCTTGTCATTGTGTATCAGATATACGCAAGTTTGCTCTGTAGTCACGTGCCTCCCACAGGGCCATACAGATCACCACAACACCGGGAGAAAACAGCTAAAAGCGATCGCGCTGGAGAGCAAGCGTGACCCATGGTCATCCTAGGCCCAGGAAAAAGAACCCTTCTGGCCTGTCCTCTTGCAGGAGTTTCATTTCTCTGAGATTCAGGGAGCATCTGAACGTGACATACTCACCTCGTGTCAACAAACTCTTCAGTTTCTCTCTGCAGGTCGAAACCTTAGGATTTTTTATGCTTCGGTAAAATGAGTTGCAGTCTATGCTCAGTTCTACTCTGTCCACTGTTTCAGTAGCAAGAGACTGCAGGAAACACTCCGTTCTCCCCCTACAAAGTGGCTGTGATCTCCCGAGGGCTTCTTCCTGTTTCTGTTTTTACCTTGATGGGATTAAGTCTCTTTTGAAGCGTTGAAGGTAAGACTTCCCAACACAAAGGAACAGAGAGGACAGAATACCTGACTGTTCACCTGCTGTGCTTGGAGGAAAGCAGAAAAAAGGAATAAACGCCAACCTTTCAAAGTCCCACGCCTGGAAAGCAGGGGATGATCCAACGGTGTTGGTTCTGACATTGAGATATTTGTTGCTTGTCTGCTGTTAGTCTCTGAATCCAAAGGGACCATCCAGAGCAGAGTCAAGAGGCCTCAGCCTTATGACTATGTTTATGTTGGAGGAGGATGCTTGCCTGGGTTTCTTTTCAGATATTGTGGATGGATCACTAACTGGAACTGCAAAGTGGAATAAAGACAAGCTACCCTCTAAAAGAGGGCTGGACACAACTTGACAGTGGCCATGAGGCAAACACCTTCCCTCATGCACACCAGAGGAAGAGTGACATGCCTAATAGAAGATGCTGCCTACCTTAGGTTCTAGAACAAGGGATCAAGGAACCTCCATGTGTAGTTAGAAGGCCTTCCTCACTGCAAAATTGCATAGAGAACGAACTTAACAGTGATGTTTGCCAGTGCGCCAGATGTGGCTGTACACCGGCAGGGACATGGGGAAATGCCATATAAATGGGATGGACTCTCTATTCAGAGGCCATGCTGGTCACTGGTCAAGAAGTTCCACAAGATTAGGAACCAAGTATATAAGCATGGTAGGAAAGGTGGACCATGGGTCAGTTCTGGCCTGTCTTTGAGAGCAACGAGTGACTTTCTGTAGGGGATGAAGGAGAGATCGGAGCTCTGCCAGAGTCTGCTGGTCTTGTCACGAGGAAGTGGGGGCACTGTCTTGGGCTAAAATTAAATCATGCCCACCATGCAGGCTAGGTATGAACTGGGCCAAGGTGCTAATGCAATTAGGGTGGTGAGCTGGTGCCCAGCCACTCGCCTCCACTCTGACTCATCTGTCACCATGGCCTCCAGGTGACCCCTGGCATTCTCCCTGCTTGTCCTTGACTCTCTCCTTGGCACTTTGCCAGCCAAAGAGGAAAATTCCCATGATAATCGGTGAAGGAGATCATGACTCATGAAGAAATGCTAACTTCTGTCTCTGTGATGCCCTGGGGCCCATGATTTCTTGGGGTGGTGGTGGTGCTATCAGGTCAGTGAGGGGCCATGAAGGTCAGGAACAAATCATGTGTTCTCTCTGTCCCTTTTTCCTTCCACCCATTTCCATTATTACTAATGTATCTGACTTTCCCTGGGACTGGGCCCACCTCCTAACTGTCATGATGGCTTGGATCTCCTGGACAGTTCTATTGTATCTCACCAGGACGTCAGTACATCTTGACCTTGAGGAAAGCAAGATGCTCACTGGTGAGCTATAATGAGCACGTGAAGCCCAAGGCAACGACATGTCTCAGAGCATTTGAGAAACACTCTTGTGGAACAGACAACCCATGCTGCTCAAAAGAAACATGGAAAGCCAGAACGCCTTGCCTGCCCTGAGCCTTGCACAAACCCTCAGAACACAGACTCGGTTTGACTTGTGAGACTCTTGTCACTGGCTCCATCATTTCTTCCCATCATCTTCCAGGAATTCCCACTCCTCTACAGAGGATGCAGCAGGGACCGCCTGCCCAGATCCAGAACAACAGCATCTGCTGCTTTGAAAGATGCTCAACGACCCGGGAGCTTCAGCTATACTTGCTGCTCTGCAGGTTTTCAAGTTGGCCATGGTGGAATGTCATGGCCCAGGGCCCTTGTCCTCAGAATTGCATTTTTAGAATTTACTTAATCTTTTTGAGCCTTGGCTTCCCATGTATGTGGTGTTAATGAGGCCAACTGGTAAGATTTTGATAATGATAATTAAGTTAGGATAATAGTTGGGATAAGTTAAGAGGTAAGTTAGATAGATACCCAGGGCTTGCTTGACCCAGGATCCAATAGTCCTTGTAGTCCACAAATGCTTGACTAGAATGGAATTCACAATGACAGTGGCCATAGTTAATCCAGTTACTAGAGTCAGGGTGATCTTACTCCCTAGATTAGAAGCGCAAGTAGCTAGCACAAGTGCCAATAGTAAGAGCAACATTTGACCATACAGCATATGTCAGTGTCGGGTACATTGTCAGGCCCACAGCATCCTTTCCACAGTAGATGATGCTTCACATTTGCATGGGAGATCAGTGGCAGTGCCAATTCATGCCTGGGGAGCTAGTCAGTCTTTAAGGGGAATGAAGACAATAAATAAGACGGTTCATAGCTGAAAGCCACAGGCTCCATGGGGGTAACTATATGACTGCTGAGCAGCCAGTGCTAGGCAGACAAGCCAGAGCCTCAGTTTACTTTCCTTGAGGCCTTATGCACATGCTGCCTTTCTGGGATGCATCCTTCCTTCAGCTTGCTCAGCTGCCCTCTGGCTAGCAGCAGGTCCTGCTAATTCCCTTAGCAGGTTGTTTGCAGACCTCTTGGTAGTACATCTGTAGACCGCCTTGAGGTCAGAAGACTTTTGCAGGTGGTTTCTGTCACTGCCTGGGGTTGGCTTTTCAGAACCAGACTTTCATGGAATTACCTCTTTGTTCTCCCCCTTGAACCCAGGTCTACGGGCTTTGGTTTTAGAGAGCTACACACTGAGTTCGGGACCTCGTGGACTATCCCCCTCTGAGGAGGACTTCGTGTGTCTCAGCAGGAAGGAGGAGGGAGGCACAGGATGCTGAGGGACCTAAAGACGCAGAGCAATCAGGCCCCTGACCCACTTCTCCCTTCGTGCCACAGGCATTCTATTTTAAGAGCTTTCTGGCTTTTGTCTGGTATTGCTGACTTGAAATGCATATTTCCCTTCTCAGCTTCTTGTGTTGTGCTGTGTCTGGCTTGTGTATACCCAGGAGAGCATCACAGGGCTTTTTTAAAGGTTTAGGAAATTCAAAAGCATTTTTAGACCATTGGTAAGCTCAAATCAGTCACAGGGGCCATATTTACAACAGGAAAACTGGTAAATTCTAACATCACAGTGTTTGTCTTGGGCGAGCAGGCTTGTCTGACCCAATAGATGGCTTTTTTCCTGAACTCCAGATATCCATATCCCAGGGAATCTATAGGGCTGACCCAGAGGTAACCCAACATAGCCAATTCCAAATTGATTCAGGCTTGTTCTCCCAACCAACATGGTTATTCTATTATATAGCATCTGTTTTGGTCACTGGTACCAAAAGATGTTGAGCCAAGGAATTCTGATAATGAGGGATGAGTCTCAGGCTTCAGCAGAGGGATGAGTTAGTTACAAGGGAGAATGCCTCTCTCTGCGGCCAGAGGCAGAAATGACAACTTCTGAGCTCATTGGTAAAGGCTCTGAAGTTTGGGGGCAAAGGGGCCTTTCTGTGAGTAAACATGAAGAATATTCTTTAGAGAAAGGTGCAGACTGCTACTCCAGCAGTATCTGCATGCATGCAGAGTCACTCTTGAGAGGACTTGGCCACCTGTGCAACAGAACAGGTACTCAGATGTAAAATGTGCAAATTTCTATTTCCTTGTTTGTTTTAGAATTGAAGGTGCTAAATATTTTTTTGCTCTGCCTCGCTGTGCTAAAAGGAGGTAGGCAGGCAGAGGTATAAAGACCTGTGTAATGAAGTCACAAATGTTCCCAAGACAATGGTTGTTGTTATTATTATTGTTGTTGTTGTTGTTGTTGTTATTGTTGTTTATTATTATTATTATTCTGCCTCTGCTTCCTGAGTGCTGGGATTACAGGCATGCGCCACCACACCCAGCTGGGACATTGTCTTCTTATAACAGGATGATAAGGGTTGGGAGACATGAGAAGAACATCTCAGGGGTACTTCCAAACCAGATGCCACAGCATCCCCCATCCAACACACTGCTTGCTTTCAAAGCTCACTTGTCTCCACTGTTTCATGATTTGTGCTGACAGCCAGGCAGACATTGCTCATCATCCACAGTGCTTTCCTGACTGACCCTGTGTACATTCCAGAGCTCTTTCTCATACCATTGCTGGTCAATGAAGGTGATTCACAATACGAGAATGTTTTGCTCTCCCTGCCCTCATTCAAAAAAATTGAGTAGTGAAAGGAAAAGACTCAAGGACTCATATAGTATGCTTACCAAAATGATTTATTTATATTGGGTTTCTTAAGTGTTTATGGATGCAGCTCAGTTAATAGAGTACATGCCTAGGATGCCCAAAGCCCTGAGTTCAATCTACAGCATAAACTGGGTATGGTGGCATGACCTCTGACCCCATCACTCAGGAGAAAGGCAAAAGGATCAGAAGTTCAAGCTATTTCGCAGCTACAATTTGAGATCATCCTGCGATACATGAGGTCCAGTCTCAACAACAACAATGAAGTGTGTGTGTGTATGTGTGTGTGTGTGTGTATCTTTTTTGTCCTGGATTTATTAATCATCAGTGAAGCTGTTTTTAACTAAAGCTGTGACTATCAAGACAAGCATGGAGCACTGGCATGCCATCCCAGGACTTAGAAGGCAAGAATAAAAGTTCCAGGCCAACCTCAGTTATACATAAGATCCTGTTTCAAAACCAAACCAAGCAGAGCATGGTGGTGCACGCCTTTAATCCCAGCACTCAGGGAGGCAGAGGCAGGTAGATCTCTGTGAGTTCGAGGGCAGCCTGGTCTACAAAGTGAGTCCAGGACAGCCAGGGCTACACAGAGAAACCTTGTATCAAAAATAAAAAAAACAAAACAAAACAAAAAACCAACATCAACAAAACCAAAACTAATTTTCTTTTACTTTTTATTTAATTAATTTATTCAGATTACATCTCAATTGTTATCCCATCCCTTGTATCCTCCTGTTCCTTCCTCCCTGCAGCTTTCACCCTATTCTTCTCCTCTATGTCCGTGACGGAGTGGTACCTCCTCCCCGACTATATGGTCATAGGTTATCAAGTCTCATCTTGGTAGCCTGCTTATTTTCTTTTATCAGAAGGGAAAAGACATGACAATTCCTAATCAAGGGCAATTTAACCTAAAGTCCAAAAAGCTTGGAGCAAAGAGATATTTGTTTTAATTTATTGGTATTCTTTAGGTCATCACTAGTTATTAGATAACATTATAGAATTTTCAAATAAAGTATGTTTCAATAAATTCTTTTCCCCCTAGTACCCCTCAACTCTTATAACCTTATAAGCACCCTCATAGTTTCCTTTCCACTCTTCTGCCACAAGTGTTGCCCTCCCTGCCCATTCCTCGGTCCCTTTTCTCCTCTCTTGGTATCCTTTCTGGTTTTTTTTTTTTTTTATATTTTCTCCCGCATATATTCCCACTTACAAATATACATACACACTACCTCAAGCTGGGACCTGAGCCTTAGAGAGAACACATGGTTTTTATCTTTTTGAATTATCGTAAGATTTCATTTCTATAAGGAGACACCATGACCATGGCAACTCTTAAAGAGGAAAACATTTCACTGGGGCTGTCTTACAGTTCAAAAGTTTAGTCCATTATCACCATGGGAGGAAGCATGGTGGCATGCAGGCAGACATGGTGCTAGAGGAGGAACTGAGAGGTCTACAGCTACACTGGCAGGCAGCAGGAAGAGACTGAGACACTGGTCCTGGCTTGAGCATGTGGGACCTCAAAGCATGGCCCCCAGTGACACGCCTCCTCAACACCACCACACCTACTCTAACAAGGGCCACACCTCCTAATAGTGTCACTCCCTAGGAGCCTGTGGGGTCATTTTTTTATTCAAAACACCACACTTGTAAAAATAATTTTACTTTTCTTTACAGGTGAATAAAATTCCACTGTGTATGTGTACCACATTTTCATTACCTGCTCATCTGTTGACGGACATCTAGGCTGGTTCTATTTCATAGCTGTTGTGAATAGAACAGCTGTGGACATGGATATCCAATTGTCTCTGTTGTAGGATATAGAGGGCTTTGGGTGTATGCCCAGGAGTGGTCTTGCTGGCTCATACAGTATTTCTGCTTTGAATTTTTTTTTTTTTTGAAAAATCTGATTTCCATAATAGCTGTGCTAGTTTGTAGTCTTGCCAGCAGTGAAGAAGGCATGCTTGTTGATGCTAATGTCTGGTAGATTTACACAACATGATGAGATGCTGGACAATGAGGCTGTATAAAGATGAGCTTCAAACCCACTGGGAGGCCTAAGTGTTTTTAGATCAAGATTTGTAAGATGAGGCAGGGCTCATTAGAGCTTCCCAGTGAGTGAGAATGGATGGACCAGTGTTGATGGGTTAAGTTGGGGTTCACCAGGCTGGTAGCATGAGGCCCTGATAAGGAAACTTGTCTCTATTCCACAGACTCTCTAGCTTGAGATGATGCTCAGGGTTTTCTATGAAGCTCTAAATTCTAGCTGTTCGCACAAAGGTAAGTTTGACAGGGATGAAAGATGAGATCCAGGCTCGTGGGGCAAGCAATGGTGACTTTGACGGGCACCAATATGCTCTGAATGTACTTGTATCTGCTAAGGACACAGTTGCATGGACCTGTGCGTCTGTCTCCTTGGTAGAATTAGGAAGCTCTAAAGACTCCAGCTGTGAACACACTTTCCTTAGCAGTGCATACGTCAGCTTGCTGATTCCGGGTATGTACTATGCACATAGACTTAAGGTACATATCCAAAGGATGTCATGAAATACCTCCTTACCCAAATGATGGAAGTCCAGAGTGCTAGACTTTGGGAGACAGAGAGACATCAAAAACCTCTCCATTCCAGGCCCTGACTGTGACAGGACAAGCCTAAGATTCCTAACTTCTGCTCACAGGCTGCCTTTAATAGAATCACTTGGGAATCTCAAGGCAGAGATGACTTAAGGCTGGGCTTGAGGCAAACCAGTTGGGGTGAATAAAATAACTTGGGGCCCCATTAGAAGAAGCCTTAAGGCAGTTAAACATTGCTTTTACTAGAGATCCTGAGTGTATCCATAGACTTAAGACCAAAGGGTTTTTTTTTTTTTTTATCAACCAAACCCTTCCTTGTCTTCCCCATCTGTGATAATGTCGTGGATGACACATCATTGGAAGGACCCACCTTTGTGGACTGTGCCCTGGCCCCTCCCTTTGCAACCCTTCCACAGCCTGCTTCTTAAACATAAGTGGTTGGTGTCAGAGATTCTGCTCCTATCCTTGTCCACTCACAGGCTCCACTTGGATGAACCAATTATTCATTTGTAGTCTGAAATGTAGGATGGCACGCCAAACTGCATCCTTTAATCCTTGCCATGAACTGGCTCATGCATCCAACAGACATCTTGTACATCCAATGGGCACCTGACACTAAATCTGTCCACAACTGAACCCGTTACTATGATGGTACCAAATTTAAAACAATACAGCCTTCCCTGTGGAGTAGTTTAGTCCAGGAGAAAGCCCAAATTAGAATTCTCTACTTCTCCCTTTGGGTCTTCAGTCTGTCAGTTGTTTATCTGTTGTGCGTATCTGAAGTCTGTCTGTATTCATTGGTTATCATCAACAAAGGGCTTTGCTCCGAATTTATTGAACAACACAGCAAACATCACATAAGAAAGAAATGAGCTTTTTACTAAAAACAGAAATCTTTAACAAGTTTTACAGGAGAAATTATTTTATTCACCCAGCTGACCCAGCGTAGCACTTGAAACCACACACAGATGCTATTAACCTATATCCCCACATTGCTTCCAAAATTTATGGTGGATAGTTGTTCTGTTTAAGGTTGCTCTTAATTTGTTGGCAGCTTTTAGCAAACCATTACCACAACACACACACACACACACACACACACACACACACACACACACACACACACACACTATTCTACATCTGAGGCGTGGAAAAGTACATAGTTTGTGACCGAAGCCTTTTGAGCTAGACTTGGCTCACAACTTAAAATGCACTTGTTCTTGCAAAGGGACCCAGGATCCATTCCAAGAACCTACACGGTGGCTCACAACCAACTGAAACTCCAGTCCTAGGGGATCTGGTGTCCTCTTCTGACCTCTGTAGGCACCAGGCGCGCACATGGTGCGCATACATACACATGCAGGCATGGTAAAAATAATAGAATAAAGTAAGGCTACGCATTTAGCTCAGGTTATAAAAGCTGGTTACATGGGAAGTGTGAGGCACAGCCAGGATAGTTACAAAGCTCTCTTGAAGATAAGCTACACTTAGATGGATGAGCACACAGTAGGGCAGTAGATTGAGTACATAGTTTTAAACGGTCTCGCAGCTTATTATTGTTACAAGGTCTGGCAAAAGTTCAATTTTTGAAGACAGCTGGTGCTTTCAGGAAAAAAAAAAAAGCTGCCCCTAGCGGTCCGTGTTGCTTTCATTTCCCCACTACCCAGACTAGACTTCAGAGAGCTCCTAGATTTTAGTTCGCCCCCCATAACAACGCGAGAGAGTTGGCTATTGCTCTCTTGATTTCATGCCGGCTTCCCAGTCCCAATCCCTCCTCTCTACTCCAGCCCACAGCTTGTGATTGGAGTAGCTTCCTGCAGTCCCTCTCTGCTCCTTCTCTTTGCAAAGCACTGCTGAACTTGGCTTTCCAATGTGCACATCTCCCCAGCTCATCCCCCAACTTAAGTCACTCTAGTAATACCTGGTGCCAGCAAAGCAAACACTATTTCCTACTGAAGCCAATCAGTTCCCACCCCGCCTTCTCTACCCTGGAGCTTGAAGAGGCTGCGCATTGATGTCTGCAGTGCCTTGCCCACTCTGTGCATCTCCTTAGACAGCACGTCTTCCTCTCCAGGGTGCTGATGCTTCAGGTCAAATCTGCCTAACTTCTGTCCCTTTCCACAGAGTGTCCCCGAAACTCCTCGCATATGTCTCTATGGGGCACATCTCTGAAAGTGATTTATAGTGCCTATTTTTCCCCTCTGGGGACAGCTAGCATCTGAATTCCCTTCCTGGACATGGGACACCTAAGCGTTGCCTGCTTCCTGCAAGGTGAAGGGGAAACACCAGCTACCCACTCTTCCAGCCTCCTTCCACTTAAAGTGAGAGCTGCTGACATTCTACACCAGATTGATTATCTGGGTCAAGTTTGATTCAGAAATGTGTAGCCCAGAGAGGAAGGGACTCTGGGGGCCTCACTTTGAAGAGGGTGACCACAGCAGATGCACCTGTTCTGGTGCTCAAACGTGGGGAAGCACATTAGTGACACCAGTGTTGTAAACTGTGGTACCACTCAATGGATCAGCTATGGTTATTTCTCGGCCTACTCAGATTCCATTCCTGATTCTATAACCCACCCTCACATCTTTCCAAAAACCCATGCATAACAAATACGTACATCTATGGGGAAATAGTCTCATTTCACGATGCATTTCCTGTAATTAGATATAATTTGCATATTATAAAGTTTCCCTATTGTGAACATACCGTTCAATAGCTTCCAGTCAATTCAGGCAGGTATGCAATGCAGTCTCACCACCACTCAGTCACACAAAGGCATTTATTCTTGCTACCAGTTGTCGATCTTCATTCATGTCTCTAGTCCAAAACTACTACTGTCTCCTTATTTCAAATGTCTTCGGTCTTAAGGCAGTCTTGTCTGTCTGTAGTTTCCTACAATGCTTCTTTGATATTTGTAGGTTCGGAGATATCGTTTCATGTATCAGTGTTTGTTCCTTTTTATTGTTAGGTGATATTCCATTCTCTGGATCTATTGTGTTTGACTGATCCACTGCCAAGCCAGGATGTTTTGTTTAACTTAGCCTAAAGTGGGTCCAGTTGCCACCAAACTACATTTGCACTCACTGGGATGTGAGCACCTCAGGAGCAGACATAACTTGGTGGGTTTTGGGTTTTGCAGCTCCTGGAGCTACTTCCGATAAACTGATTATTCAGCAATCATCCATTGCTACGCACACTATCAATAATGTTGGCATCAGGGTCAAGGAGACGTTATAAGCATTAACATTTTGACTCAAATTCATCCAAAGAAGAAGCAACTGGGGTAGATAATAATTATCTGTCTTGTATGCATGGATGCTCCTCTGCGCACGAAAGCATCAATCCCCCACCCACCCACCCACTGTCCCACCCTGCTTCCTCTGTTGGGCTCAACACTTTCTTGCCCCACAATCCAGCCTCCTCAGAAGCCAGCAGGTGACCTATCACCTTGACTGCATTGCTTCCTCCTCATCTTTTTTTTTTTTTTTTTTTTTTCTGGAGTGGAAGATTGAGATTCCCTTCCTCATGGGGCCTGGGTAATGCAGCCCGTGTAACACTTATGCTCGGCAGATGCCTGGACTTCCCAAGCAGTGCCCTGTTTACACGGTCACAAGGAAGTACTTGGGAACATTACTGCATCAAATGGAGCCCCATGGTGGCTCCTCTTTATGAGGAATTCCAGGCTGTGTTTCTTCTTTTATGTGTAAATGCGACAGCCTGAAAGATGCCTTGTTTTATGAGAGACAGTTGATTAAACACCTTTGAATATTTTCCCCCATACAAACTGCAGCATCATTAATTTGTGCTGTAAAAAGAATGGCCGGGGAAGTGTGATTCAGAAGGCTGCTGCTCCTTCCCTGTTTGAAACAAGCACCATTTACATCCTTGCAGGGCGCTCTGTGGAGAGCCACCGAGATGCCTCAGTGTTTTCCAGACTGACATCAGTGGGTGCTCACATCACTCTGGGCTCATCTATTTAAAACCTCAAAGCGGATATTTTAGTCTTAAACAGCAGTTGTCCCACAATGAACAAAAGCCTCTAAATTTCCCAGTGTCTCCCTCCCATTCCCTCCCTGTCTTTTTCCCTTCCAGTTCCTCACCAGCCATTATGGTCTCCCCATTGTCACATAGCTCTGAAAATGGCTTCCACACCTTGTGGATATCTCTTCCAGGGTTTGGAGAACAAGGATTTATCCTAGTGGAGCTTTGATGAGGTTGTTTGAATGTTTGGTTTTTAAAGCAGGGCCAATGATTGACTTTACGAACAGATGGAAAGCTGAGGAGCTGGGGAGATGGGCTCACCAGCTAACGTGCTTGTTGGACGAGCAGGAGAACCTGGGTTTGATCCCCAACACCCAAGTAAGAAAAATGAGAGCAGAGATGTGTGCATGTAGCCCCAGGTCTGAGGAGGTAGAAACAGGAGGATCCCTGCAGCTGTGTGGCCAGCCAGTCAAGCCTAATCGTCAAGGTCCAGGTCCTCGTGTCCAAAAAGCAAGGTAGATGATTCCAGAGAAACCACACACCCAGAGCTGAGCACTGGCCTCCACACATATATGCAGGAGGAAAAGGCCTCCCTTCTAAAAAACCATACAAGTTGTAGTCACTACGTTAAACAGAGTGCTTCTAAAATGGATTTTTTTTTACCCCTTGTTGTTTTTTTAAAAGACTTCACGGTAATATTAAAGAGAAAAGAACTTTTTATGGATCCAGCTTTTTTTTGGGGGGGGGGGGCTAATAGAATCCTGGGATCATGCAGCATTTTATTGTCAGCCTTTAAATCTCCTGTTTCCAAAAGTGTCATCATATGGGTTCCACCGTAGGCCCTGCTCTCATAACCAAACCCAGGAGCTGATCAGTTTGTGTCATAGCAGCCACTAGTTAACACTTTGCATGTAAAGCTGGGTCCCTTGATCATTTAACTTGATCCTCGGGGGGCGGGGTTGGGGTTGGGGATTTAGCTCAGTAGTAGAGCTCTTGTCTAGCAAAAGCAAGACCCTGGGTTTGATCCTCAGCTCTGGAAAAAAAAAAGGACAAAATAATTTGATTCTCACAGTCACTCTCTGAAGAAAGGAGGCCTGACTCCTGCTGTATCTGTCCTGCAGCTCCTGACTTTTGGAGTAATTTTGAAATTTTGTCCATGGCCGAAAAGTGACAGGTAGTCACTATCCTGCACTAGGTTGCACGGCCTGGCAGTCAAAGCCAGGCCATGGCCTACCGAGGGGTAGGAATTCACAGAATTCACAGTAGGAAAGATGTTTTGCCTTGTTTTGGAGTAGGTAGTGATCATGGTGGCCTTGGGATGGTGGCTCTTGTCCATGGTCCTGAACAAGGAGCTACACAAAGCGGCCACTCACTGTATAGTCCTTAACAGGTGCCCAGTTATTCTCAACACATTCAACTACTCATTGCTTCTTCTTTTCATCTGTAAGAAGTTTCCCCAACTTTTAATACAGTTGCAACAAAAATGAGAGCCAGGGCTCATGCATCGCAGTGCATAAAGGAGAGAGGGTTTGGCAGTCTAGGTTGGCCCATTTACTACTAGTGAGATCTTGAGAGGAGCAGTCATTCACCATCTCTGACTATCTTCATTTTAGAGTGAGAATACAGAGCAAGAAAGACCTTGTAGGATTACTTCACTGTTAATTATGCAAAGTGACAGACGAGTGTGCTGCTCGTAGGGAAAAAAATGGACAGCACATTCCAGAAGTAGTAAGGTAATAGTTTGGATACAATACTTAGCATAACTTTAGGAATCTCATCATGTTTTCAAGAGGAGCTTCCTAACAAGGAAAGGGGTGAAGAGATGGCTCAGCTCCTAAGAACACTTGCTAATGTTGCTAATAACTGGATAAATGCCAGTTTTTCAATGCTTTCAAATGTGACTCATCCTGCAGATCCCTTCCTTAGTAAGTTAAATAGCTCTTGAATATTTGCTCACTGGATCACCACATGACAATCCTTTTGAAAAGCTGACAAAGACTGTGACAACAGTGGTGACACTGTTTGTGTGTGATGTGTGAGGGCACATGGATGACACGATGAGTTTGTAGAGGTCAGAGAGGACATTGAAGGAGCTGGTTCTCTCCCTCTACCACAGGTTCAGGGGACCAAACTCAGTTCTCCAGGCCTGTGCTATCAGTGTTGTTATTGTTGTTGTTGTGTTTTATTTGTTTGTTTTAGCTATTGAGCCATTCAAGAACCCAAGATTTTTTTTTTACAAGGTCTCATTATGTAGCCCAGGCTGACCCTGAACAAAACACTGTTGCTTCTGCCTCTTGAATGCTAAATTGTAGTTTTCAGAACCGCATCTTGACAAGAATTGACATCAGATAGGATACATTATTTAGCCCAAACCACACACACACACACACACACACACACACACACACACACACACACACACACACAGAGTACTGGAGTCAGATTTCCACTCAGGCCTGATTGACCCCAAAGTTTGCCTTATGATTTCTTACTGTCTTTCCTTCAAAATGATCTTTTGCATCAAGATCATTACACAGAGAATGGCTGCCAAGTTCCTGCCACAACCTGATAAAGTTGGAACTCAGCCGGAGTGATAACCCAGTCTAAAATATACAGGGTAGACATATAAACCAGACAAGCCAGAAAAGGTCAAGGGCTCGGGGAGAGCATAAACGATTGTGGAAATGGTTAACGAGAGTCTGAGAAGATGAAGACCACTAAGACAAACCCCAGGTTCCAGTTGCTTAAGGCCTGAACCGGTGGCTGCTGCCATGGCTGAGCCCAAGCTAACCCCTCCCTTCCCCTCCCCTCCTTAACCTTCATACATGGGCTCCCAGGCCTGGCTGCAAATGGCAGAAAATGTTTGGCTGTTCAGCCCGGCTCTGTGACAAAATCTGAAGGGACTTCGTGCAGAGTGCAGAAGAAAGGGGCTATTTGGGAATAAAGAGAAACTGCAACCACTATGCAGGGGGCTAATGCAAGCTTACAGGCTCTGTTTCAGGCTTTTAGTGTGGAGAATTTAGCCCTCGGTTAACTTTACAAATATTTAAAGGTCTCCGGGTCAACAGCACTGTGGGGAGTGAGAAAAGAAAAGAATCTCTGATCAGTTTGCCTACTTACTCCTTCAGTCAATATTTTCACTGCACTCCTCTGTGCCCCAGTCCTGGAAATACAGCAGACACCAAAGCAAGCGGCCTCTGCATGGGGCTTAGCGGTAGGAAGAGAGACAGGCAACGCAGTGACCAAGAGACACATTCACGCAGCACTTTGTGATGCTCCTGACAAGGATAAGCTATGTACATGACAGCCCCATAAGACTTGAATGGGGCTGAACACTTCCTACCCCCCAGTGGTAGACCTCCATAATAGACCTCCACCTTGCTCACTTGTTTGCGGTGATGTAGACCACTAGTTGCATGAAAGTACAGTGATACAATTATGCACAACACCTAAGACTTGCTGATGACAAGAAACCCTGCTCCTGGTTTCACACGTACGTCTGTGGTGGGGTTGTGTGCACATGAGTGCAGTGGCCTCAGAGGCCAGAGGCTTTGGATTCCCTTAATATGGGGTTATAAGTTGCTGTGGGCAGCCTCACGTGTTTGGTGCTGGGAACCAAACTCAGGTACCAAACTAGAACAGTATGTGATTCTAAAGGCTGAGTCAGATCTCCAGCGCCCTTACCTTTTAAACTGTCATTTTAAAATGTTTTTAATTTTGTGTGTATGTTGCGTGTGTGGTGCACATGCGTGTGTGTGTGTGTGTGTGTGTTTTCATATGTGTGGGTGTGTGCATGTCGATGCCAGTGGTTGGTGCTGGGTGTCTTCTTCAATTGCTATCTGTCTTACATTTTAAAGAGGGTCGATCACTGAACATGGAGCTCACCAATTTGACTAGTCCAGCTGGTCAGCTCACTCTGGAAAAGCCCTTCCCTCCACCTCCCAGGTGCTGGGATTATAGGCAGGCCAACATACCTGCCCTGCATTTATGTGTGCTGGGCATTGAACTCCAGTTTCCATGCTTACATAGTAAGTCTTTATTTACATCTCCCCATCCCCTAAAATGTACTCTATTTATTAAAAAGCAATATTTTCCTACAAAAGTTCAGTGTGCTACATCAACAACCTTACCCATTTCTGCAGCATCTCTTGGTTACATCAGGAGGCCCCAACCAGAGACTGACCCATATAGGCTTCTATAGAAGAAGCACATTTCAGAACAGATCCCTGCCATTAAACAAACAGGGACTATAGTGCCACTTGGGGAGTGGAGTGGTTACTTGCCTCACTGCAAAAAAAAAAAAAAAAAAAAAAAAAAAAAAAACTAAAAAACTTGACAAATCCAGTTTAAGAAAGGAAGGTTGTAGTTGGTCTTTAAATTTTATTTTATGGATGGGCAATGGTGGCGCACACCTTCGATCCCAGCACTTGGGAGGCAGAGGCAGGAAGATCTCTGAGTTGAAGGCCAGCCTGGCCTACAGAGTGAGTGGAGGACAGCTAGGGCAACACAGAGAAACCTTGTGTCAAAAAAACAAAAACAAAAACAAAATTATGTGTTGAGTGCTTTGCCCACATGCATGTCTGTGTAGCATGCACGTGCCTGATGATGGCAGAGGTCAGAAGAGGGCACTAGATCCCCTGGGACTGAAGCCACAGATGGTTGTGAGTCACCACATGGGTGCTGGGAGCTTAACCTGGCTCCTCTGCAAGAGCAAAAAGTGCTCTTAACCATGGAACCATCTCTTCAACCCCAGAGGGCTGTGTGTGTGTGTGTGTGTGTGTGTGTGTGTGTGTGTGTGTGTGCGTGTGTGTGTGTGTGTGTGTGTGTGTGTAATTTTCAATTTATTATTTGAAAGTTTCATACCTGTATACCCTGAATATTATCATAGCCATCCTGTTCTTCTCCAATCCCCTCTGCAACCCCAGAACATCTCCCTGCCCATTTCAAGTCTTCTTTAAAACAAACAACTACGAGTCCAGTTAGTGCTATCCTTATGTGCATGACTGTGGCGTCATCCACTGGGCCATGGGCAACCCACCAGTGTCCACACCTCCAAAGCAAAGTGCTGTGACTGTGACTCTTACTCCCAAAGTAGCCACCAAGCGCCAGTAAGACCCCTGCTAGCTCTGGGGCTTCCGTAGCCCCTCCCACACCCGTTCTGGAACTTAACTGGTAACCACAGCCTGCATGGAAGCTAGTGAGCAGGAAGAAATGTGTTTCTTTGTGTCCTGAGACCAAAGTGTGTGCTGTGCTCGGCAATAGGGTTTTATTTATGTCCTCCAGATAGTTATGGAAAACAACCAAGAACAATGGCAATAGCTTTGTTGCTTTGGGTGCTCCAGGAATAAAAGGGACATGGGAAAGAACACCCTGACCCTAACTTGATCTCAACACCAGGGATCAAGGGGGAAAAAAACCCATCAATCTCTGAGCAAGAAATCCCACCAATCCCTGAGCTTCAAGAGCAGGCCCTAGAGTCGCACTAATCCCAGGCCACCCTGGAAAGCTCTACCTGCCCTGACTCCCCAAGAGACTTATAGAAAGCCTGCCTGCTGCTCAGCTCCCTGCTGCTTCTCACCGAAGCAGATGCAGCCACCCTCCTGGGTTTTTGTTTTTTTTTTTCCCCTCCCAATAAATCTCTTGTATGAGGTTTTTTTGTGCAGCGCCACTCTGGCATTCCTTGGCTCCTGGCTGCCAGGACACCTTTTTTTCTCAAAGCTGTAACATATCCACTGGGAACTCTTTGGCCAAAGCTCGTGGGAAGAAACCTGTTCCTGGCGTTTTCAGTTATTAGCCCATGTTTTCTGTGCCCAGTGATGTCCAACCACACAAAGCATACTATTGTTTGAATTCCTTTTAGCTCTTTATTTTTAAATTAGCTTGAAAACTAGTGTGCTTTCATAAATCTTCTTCATATGTCCTTGCTTTTGGTTGACCACCTCAGGAAAAGAAGATTATTTGGCTTACAGTTTCAAGGGATACAGTCCATTGTGACAGCAGGAACCTGAGGTGCCCGGTCACATTACATCAGCTGTCAGGAAGCAGCTGACAGTCCTCTTCTCCTTTTTATCCATGCCAGGACCCGTGTTTATAGTGGGGTTTCCCATCTGGATTAATGTAATCTACATAATTTCTCACAGATGTGCCAGAGGCTTGCCTCTTCTGTGATTCTAGTTCCTGTCAGTCATCATTATCCATGCTCAAGGCACTGAGAGAAAAGGGTACTGCAAAAGAGATAGGGCCCCAGTGGGGACCAGGGTAGAAAAGGCCTCTTAGAGGCACTGTCTGAAGGGAGGGAGTATGCTTCTTCAGATGTAAGGACAGACGTAAGGAGAAGATGTCCTCGGAAGAGGAACTGTTGATTCATAGGTTCTAAGGAAGGAGTCACTCTGGCCTTTAAAGAACAGCTAGAGGCTTGTGTGGCTCGAATGAGCTCATCGGAAAAGAGACAGTGAAGGAAGGTCAATGGCAGTCACACCTCCTTCCTGCTGGCACACAGAAATTTGTATTTTATGCCAGTGACGTCATCTTTGTTCAGTCGCTCCGCTCACTTAGCAATTGAGGACTGCCTTCCTGTCTTATTAAGCAAACATCACACAGTGTCTGTGTGCCCCGCTCTCCTCTGGGAAACAAGGGAAGCTGGTGCCACACTTTATTCCCTTCCTCTGCTAAGGGTACCTCTCTGTTGTTTTGTTAGTCCATTAGGAGCTTGATTTCAAACCGGCTGTCCATCACTACCCCGTGTGCATTTTAAGCAGGTCCTTTACATCTCTCTCCTCCATCTCTAGGGCCTCAAGCTCCACCCCCACTTCCGTCAATAGGGTTGCTGTGCCACCCACCTCCAGGGTAGTGCTGTGGTTTGGATAGGAAGTGTCCTCCTTGTTGTGAAGGTTTGGTCCCCAGGCGATGGCGCTATTGAGAAGACATTACATCATGAAGGGTAAATCCATTGGTGCATTCACCCTGAATGCATTACTGGGATTAGTGGTCTGGCTGGAGATTTATGTCATTGGAGCTATGTGCTTTTGAAGTATACATTTTGGCCTGTCCTCTTTCTCTCGCCCCTCGGTTTTCTAGGCGTCAGGAGTAATGCTTTTACTCCACTATGGCTCCTGCTACCTTCTCCGCCATGATGCTTTGCCTCACAGCAGACTCAGAACACTGGAACCAGATGGCTATGTGCTCTGAAATTATGAGCCAAAATAAGCCCCTCCTCCTGAAGTCAAGTTCTTAGGCTTCATGTCATGATGATGAGAAGCAACTAATACCTCTCCCCTGATAGAAAACTTAGTGATTTCACATCAAGCAAGGTTTGTTAAAGCCCAAAGTCCTACAAGTCTTTCACCCCATGGGCTCAGCCTGTTTATTTATAAGCAAGCTACAAGTCACTCCCAAGCTCCCTCACTCTTAGCACTTAGTGGTGACCCCATAACAAAATGCCCATTCTCCTAATGCTCAGTCTAGGTGTGGTCATGGAAAGGAGTGCCATAGAGCCAGGCATGGTAGCACACATCCATAACCTTAGAACAGGAGACTGAGACAGGAAGATGGTGATATGGACACAAACTACGTGGAGTCCTAGGCTGCCTGAGCTGTGTAGTAAGGTCCTAATTGCTTTTCTAATCAATTAATTTATTTATTCACTTTACATCCCAATCATAGCCCCCTCCTTCCTCTCCTCCTGGTCCCTTTCTCCTTCCCTCTTTCTCCAATGTCCCCTCCTCTCCCTCTCAGAAAAGCAGAACACTCCACCAACACCAACACCAACCCACCCCAGCACACAAAGTCACATCAGGACTGACTGAATCCTCTTCCACTGAGGCCAGGCAAGGCATCTCCACCAGAAGGAAGTGATAGAAAAGCAGGCAATGGAGTCCTTGTCAGAGACAGCCCTCACTCCCCTTACTAGGGGACCCACATGAACAGCAAGCTGCCCACCGGAGTAAGGTCCCATTTCCGCATAAACAAATGCCAGACACGCCATTACCTCAGGATATAATTGCACACTGTTGAAAAGAGTATGACTGGGTGTGGGAGAATCTTCTTACATGTATATGGAAGGGGGGGTCAGGGGTCAGAAAGGCTTCCTCAAATTATTAGTCATCTACAGCTGCTGTAACAAAGCCACCACCTAAAGCAACACAGGTTTACTCCGTTACAGTTCTTTAGGTGAGGACTCTAACCCAGGTCTCAGTGGGCTGAGACCAAGGTTTGGGCAACGCTGCTGTTCTTTGGAGGTTGCTAGGGAGACTATCCCTTGTTTTCCCCTAGCATCTCAAGGCCACATGTTCCTTGACTCTTTCCTTTTCCCAAGCTGGCAACTCCTCTGCTTCCCCTGCCGCAGCATTTTCTCCCACCCTGACTCTCCAGCTGTCATTCTGTAAGGGTCTTTGTGATAACACTGGGCCGGCCGGGAGGCTCAGGTCATCTCCTTATCTCAGGATCTTACCTTAAGTCACAACTGAGCTCTGCCTTTGTCATATAAAGCACAGTCTTTAAGGATTACGATGTGCACATCATTGGGGCCATCCTTCCTTCCCATTACCACAATGAGGTGACAAAGTGGCTCTGATACATACATGGAGGCCAAGGGAGTTGATTAAGCAAGGGATAGTAGGAGAACATTCCAGAAGGGAAAGTAGCAGGAACAGGGGTCCTGAGGCAAGGAGGAGAAGGATGGGCTGGTAGAGTCCAAGGAGGGGAAGGAATGTGGAGGAAGGGGGATGGTGAGACTGGCTCGGATACAATGAAAGATGGGGCCTCAGGCTTCCATGGCCTTGGTGCTAAGAAAAGGGAAGGTATAATAGAGTATCTTTGGGCACACAGAACCAAGGGTAGTCACTGGAAGCCCCTGAGAAGGATAAGATACTGGAAGCCACTTCTATAATGATTTAGCATCTCCTGGTTCCTCCTATATTATCTATGAATCATGCACACCTTGCCAGACAACATAAACGCAGGAGACTAGCAAGATGATCCAGCAGCTAAAAGCAAGTCTGAAAACCTGAGTCCAGAGCCTGATGCCCGTGGAAGGTGGAGGGAGAGAACTGACTCCACAAGGTTGTCCTCTGACCTTCGCACATGTACTGTAGTGTGTGTTCAACCGCACCAATACATCAAACAGACAGAAGCAAGAGCCCATGCCTGTGCGCATGTACACGCTTACAAACACACACTCTAACAGCAAAGTAGAAAAAAGATATAAGTAGGGAGAAGCTCATTTATCTACCCATCTCCTAGGTGCGACAACTGATTAATATTAATTGATTCTTGTCATCTATGCAGTTCTTTGTCCCAGCATGATTTTGAAGCAAGTCCAAAATAGTCTATAGTTTTACACAAATTTATTTCAGATTCAAAATTTGTTATATATGGACCTGTAAATTTTTTATTTAACTATATATTTGTGTGCGTGTGCATGAGCAGGTGTCTGTGTGCAGTTTCACATGTGGAGGTTGGAGGACAACTGAAAGTCAGTTCTTAACCTTCCACCTTGTTGAGGCAGAGTCTCTCTGTTTCTGCCACAGCACCGAGTACTCCAGGATAGCCTGCTCACAAACAGCCAAGCAATTCTGTCTCCATCCCCTACCTCAGCACACAAGTGCTGGCATTACACATTCATGCCACCACATCCAGCTTGGTGCACGGGTAATAAGGGACCAAATTCAGGTTGTCAGGCTCGTGTGGCTAGCTCTTTAACCCTGGAGAAATCTACCTGTCCCCAGGGCTTCTTAAAAATAATATTCTGACATCTAAGAAGTCCCAGGGTGGATACATTTGTAGAAATAATCAATGCATGCATTTAGCCAGTAGGAACAATATTCATTTCCTTTCTTTGCTCAAGATTTCAAAGCATTTTTCCATATTAGAACTCACATGCTCTCAGAGCAGAGGATTTCTCCACCCAAATCTTCCTTGAATACCTTCTGCTGGGGGCAGGACAGGGGGACGGGGCAGGACAGGGGGACGGGGCAGGACAGGGGGACGGGGCAGAAGAAGTGGCTGCCATTCATCAGATGGGACAGCCAGGCCCCTGGTCCTGCTCTATTCACAGAACAGAGACGCTGGATGAGTGCTCCAGCCGCCCATCCCTGTGGCGCGGAGGGAGAAGGCCTTCTCAGTTGAGGCAAGAAGTTCACCAAGCCCACGCTGCTCAAGTCGAGGACACCTGCAGCTAGGCTCCTTCCTTCCCTGCTCCTCTGTGTGGTTGGATGTGAGGGTGGGAGGAGGAGGAGACTCTAATTACACCTTTCTTATGGGCCTTTGGTTCTGAGACTATTTCAAGGAGGAGGTTGACATCTCTCCTCTCACATAAAGACACGCCTCAAAGGTTTCCTCTCTGTCTCTCCAGCAGCGCCTTCGCTGTCTGGTGGGGTTCTGTTATCATTATCTACTGCTGTGAAACCCAGCCTACAAATGTACTGGCTTAAAGATGCCATCATTTAAATATGGGATGCAGTAGACAGGAAATGGTGTCAGATATATCCTAGGACTCTGTTAAACTACACTTGCTTCCTCCTGTCCTCAGTTTCCCCCGGCCTGGACTTCTGAGTGTCCTTCTGATGATCACTGTTCTCTTTAGCTCACCCTCAATGGTTCTGGAGAACTGGCCAGGATCCCCCAAAATATGTTGGTTGAGAGGGAGGACTGGTTCTCCTTTGAAAAGTCTGAATATTATCTCAGAGAATGAGCCCTGGATACTGAGAATATAAAAATAGCCACATCCACTAGAGTCAACCCCGTGGATGCTCTTAAATGTCTTCCCATATGTAGAAAGGCCATGCTAAGATGAGACAACTACCCTACATGCAGCACTAAGTATCTTGAGAGAACGAGAGAGCAAGAGACTCCAGAATCTTGTCTCTTAACCACATTCTGCAACCCCAACAACATGAAACTGATAATGGCCCTTCTTGATCTGTTGTCTTTGAGTAGATCACATTTAGCTATTCACCAATATACAAGATACTTGCTATTAAAGCACTTATTTGAGGAAAAGGAGAAGCAGACTGCTTTGTGCTACCCAGCAGGTAAGGGAGTGGGCTAAAGCCTTACTCCAGCTAACCCAGATTTCTTGGACTTTCTTGCTACTTCCATCTATTAATGGAAGACAGATAGGTATGGTGGATTGCCCTCTGGCAACATAGTCCTTAGGAGATCAAATTCTGTTAGTGATACACTGTTGGTTATTAGAAAAGTACTCATCTGCAATTAATATTACCTGGTTAATAATAGCTTAGGAAAGTTGGTTTTTCTCATACGTTATGTATCTGGAGGCACAGTGATCTGCTTAAAATTGGTGACTCAAGGAAATCAAGTGTCTCTGAACTGTGGATCTGTTGGCTGCAATTCCTGCCATGGTGTCTGCATTCAAGGAAGAAGTGAGAAGGAAGTACTGGCTCCAATATGTGCCTCGCTCCCTCCCCTGCACTTCCCTGTGTGCTTGCGGGAGAACTTCCTCCCCCCCCCCCCCCCCCCCCGGCCCCCCCCCCCTGCCCTCCACACCACACACCAAGTCCTGGTCTTATATATCCCAGGCTCCTAGGCTGGCTGTGAACTCCTGGTCCTCCTGTCTCCAAGTGCTAGGATTACGGGCATGTGCCACCAGGGGCACCAACTCATGTGTCTCCTGCATCGCCTCCTTCCAACAATTCCCCAGAAGCCTCCAGCCAACTTCCTTTCAGATCTGAAGGAGCAGAATGGTGCCTCATGCCCACCCCCAGCTAGAAAGGAGGCCAGGAAAGCTAGTATTTTGTCTGCTGTTCCCCAAACAGAATTGAGACCTAGCAGGTTGATCATAGGGACATGTGGGACAATATGGCTTTCCAGAGGGCTGCAGGTTATCAACGCAACTTACAAGAGATAGGAAAGGATAGCAGAGAACTACAGTTTGTTATGGCGATCCCAAATAGACTATTTCTGGATCTAAATGGGTTTGTTTATCCTAAGGGGAAAAGCTGTGTCTAGACTTAACGTAATAATAGATTCCTCAAAAGGATTTCAGAAAGTAAAGTCAATGGCTATTTATATTTTAAAATAACATCTTCCTGAGATAACAAATAATGACAACTTGCGATTTCGTCAGCAGTTTCAGAAAGGATGCCTTCCCCCTCCCCAAGTCCCCAGTCCCCCCCCCCCTCCCTGCCGCCCCCCACCCCCTACCTCCCAACCCCGCCCCAGGAGCCCCTGGAGATCACTGGGCTGACTTCCTTTCTAATTTACATAACCCCTGAGACTAACCCGCCCAGTTAATATGAGTGGGCCCAGAGCTAAGAAGGCTTAGGGGAGATTTTTAGATGAGTCACAGGAGCCAAGTTTCATTATATCCAAGCAGGATTATTCCGGAAGCCATATAAGCCTAATGGCTCACTCAAAGCCTCCAATCAGGGGCTCTTGGGGGCAGTGAGACTAGGGGAGCCTCTGTAAAAAGGAATCCAATAGAGTAGGTTCAGCAGCACAAAGGACTGCAAGTACTCCTGGGAACCGGAAGAAGACACTGCTGTTCCCAGCACGCCCTCAAGGGAATGAAGTTGCCAGGGTGGCGTCTCTACTTGGAATCCAAGCGAACTTAGAAGCAACGTCTAACCTAGACTTCTCCTTTCTCCCTATCTCCGTGCCCGGATAACCTGAAATAATAATAGAAGTGATTAAAAGCGCATCTTCTCTGCGGAATAGAACAGACCAGACCTGCTGAGCAGCGATGACCCGGCGCTGCAAAAGAGCCCACGGATGTGTGGCTGCGTGTTCACCTGACCGCTAAAAAAAGAACGCTTGCAGGCGAAGCCGAGCATTAGTTAGGCAGTTTCTAGATCCCAAGGCTCTTTAAATTTATCACTCCATGGGGAGGAAATGGAAATCTTTTTTAGGATTCCATTTTAATCTATTTTCTATTTTTAACCTCTGGGAGAAAAGATGACACCCTGAAAACTAAAAGAAGCTATTATCTTAGCTAAGGTAATTTCAACTTCAAGAGAGTGTAATCTAGATAATTTTTTTAAAGGTTTTTAAATTTCTTGCAAATTAGAGCAGATGATGACAAGAAGAACTGGGAACCTGGGGGAAAAGAGTTGGTGAGTGCCAAGAATCAGGGCCAGATACGTCAGCGGGGTTCCTTTAAATTACACAGCACTTGTGCTGTCCCCAAATGTCTCCCACTTCCAACTGCCCACCCAGCACATCTGAAGGTCTTTCTAGGCGTTCCTCTCTTCAATCTACATGCCACAGTTCTGTCTGCTTCTCCACAACCTCCTGAATTTCCTTATCAGGACCACAGTGAGCTCCTCTACACTGTCTTTCGATATACAAAGGCAAGCCCTGCAGGCCCTGCCCTGGCTCCGGCCTTCCTTTGCAAGGTCCCTCTATTCTTTACAGCCAGTGGCCACCACCTGGCACAGTGTCTGCTCCACGTTTGGGTCATTTCTCCAGCAAACGTTACTCAGTCATGCCAGTTACTCTATCTCCCATGTACCTCACACTTAGACTTCCCCATATTTTGTATGTTAAAGCCAAGGCCTTTGCCGGGGACAACTTCTCCCCTCCCAACCGCTAGGGAGAAGAGATGCGTATTCTTCCCTGCTCCCACATCACCTCTACTCCCCCATAGCCGGTCTGACTCTCAACTCTCCACCCACACAGAAACATTCTGGGTTACCATCCGGTGTTCTGCATTCCTCTGGTGCAGCAGTGTATTTATATAGTCCCCACATGCTGCAAAGGGATAATTGGGTTCCCAAGGAAACTTGCTTTATCAAAATTGAATTATAATGGAGGGAGAAATAAAGAGGTTTGAGGTTGGAGCGTTCAGGGATCACAGTAACAGCATTAGCTTTCCTGTGGGGGTTCAATCATGCTACAATGCTTAGAGCTACCAAAGCATTTCAATGCACACTAAAATATCAAACTACTTGGTCTAGGAAAGCTCGCAAGCCTTCCAGATCATCTAACGGCCTTGAGCTTCCAACTTTGCCGCATCGTGATTTTGTTGGCTACACACAGTAAACAAATGGACACAAAGCACAAACAAGCATCCGTATAATCCATATAGGTCCTGATGTTGTGTCTCCAGTAATTATCCACCTGCCAACTGGGGACTGATCCCTAGTGACTCTCCTATTGTGACAACTACAAGTTGGTATTTTAAATTCAATATCTGATTTAATTAATAAAATTCTTTCAGGAGAAGAATGGCCACTAATCATCTATTTATAGCATATTAATTTCCATCTAGATGAGAAAGAAGAGAATACAGAAACGGAGATGGTGTTCATGATTCATAATCATTGTTATCAACTTGTTTGGACTGAGATGTGCCTAGGAGATCAGTAAAGCCATTTCTGTGTGTCTGTGTGAGTCTTTCCAAGAGAATTAACAAATACATGAGGGTCCACTTTGGAATGTTGGGGGTTTCAGTAATACTATTGTATCATAGGGTAGTGCTATATCATAAGGTGGCACTATATCATAGGGTAGTACTGTATCATAGGGTGGTACTGTATCATAGGGTGGTACTGTATCATAGGGTGGCACTATATCATAGGGTGGTACTGTATCATAGGGTGGTACTGTATCATAAGGTGGTACTGTACCATAGGGTGGTACTGTATCATAGGGTGGTACTGTATCATAGGGTGGTACTGTATCATAGGGTGGTACTGTATCATAGGGTGGTACTGTATCATAGGGTGGTACTGTATCATAGGGTGGTACTGTACCATAGGGTGGTACTGTATCATAGGGTGGTACTGTATCATAGGGTGGTACTGTACCATAGGGTGGTACTGTATCATAGGGTGGTACTGTATCATAGGGTGGCACTGTATCATAGGGTGGTACTGTATCATAGGGTGGTACTGTACCATAGGGTGGTACTGTACCATAGGGTGGTACTGTATCATAGGGTGGTACTGTATCATAAGGTGGTACTGTACCATAGGGTGGTACTGTATCATAGGGTGGTACTGTATCATAGGGTGGTACTGTATCATAGGGTGGCACTGTATCATAGGGTGGTACTGTATCATAGGGTGGTACTGTATCATAGGGTGGTACTGTATCATAGGGTGGTACTGTATCATAGGGTGGCACTGTATCATAGGGTGGTACTGTATCATAGGGTGGTACTGTATCATAGGGTGGTACTGTATCATAGGGTGGTACTGTATCATAGGGTGGTACTGTATCATAGGGTGGTACTGTATCATAGGGTGGTACTGTATCATAAGGTGGTACTGTATCATAGGGTGGTACTGTATCATAGGGTGGCACTGTATCATAGGGTGGTACTGTATCATAGGGTGGTACTGTATCATAGGGTGGCACTGTATCATAGGGTTGTACTGTATCATAGGGTGGTACTGTATCATAGGGTGGCACTGTATCATAGGGTGGTACTGTACCATAGGGTGGTACTGTATCATAGGGTGGTACTGTACCATAGGGTGGTACTGTATCATAGGGTGGTACTGTATCATAGGGTGGTACTGTATCATAGGGTGGTACTGTATCATAGGGTGGTACTGTGTCATAGGGTGGTACTGTATCATAGGGTGGCACTGTATCATAGGGTGGTACTGTATCATAGGGTGGTACTGTATCATAGGGTGGTACTGTATCATAGGGTGGCACTGTATCATAGGGTGGTACTGTATCATAGGGTGGTACTGTATCATAGGGTGGCACTGTATCATAGGGTGGTACTGTATCATAGGGTGGCACTGTATCATAGGGTGGTACTGTATCATAGGGTGGTACTGTATCATAGGGTGGCACTGTATCATAGGGTGGTACTGTATCATAGGGTGGCACTATATCATAGGGTGGTACTGTGTCATAGGGTGGTACTGTATCATAGGGTGGTACTGTATCATAGGGTGGCACTGTATCATAGGGTGGTACTGTATCATAAGGTGGTACTGTATCATAAGGTGGTACTGTATCATAGGGTGGTACTGTATCATAGGGTGGCACTGTACCATAGGGTGGCACTGTATCATAGGGTGGCATCATACCATAGGGTGGTACCATAACATAGAGTTGCATTTTACCCTAAGATGGTACTGTATCATAGGGTGGTGGCATGGATGGAATAAAGGAGGAGAAGGCTATGGGCTGAGGCCACAGATAATAAATAGGGAAAGAGCAGAAAACATGGGCACCGGACATTCATGTCTCTCTGCTTTCTGACTGAAGACACACTGTTACCAGATACTGGATGCCTCCATTGTTATTATTTTCCCACTAAGGTGAACTGTACACTCTAAAACTGGAAGTCAAACTAAAATCTTTGGTTCTTCTTAATCTTGTCAGATATTTTCTGAAAGCAATGAGAAAAGTATCTAACACAATACAGAAATCCTATTGTACTCTTGCTTGTTCGTTGTCTGCTTCCTATTTCCCACCAAGAAGGGGGTCTTGCTCTCAGACATCTTATGAATTATTCACGAATGAAGGAATGCTTCTTAATGCAGTCAACAAGTGCTCTTTGCCAGTTTGGTCTCTGGTTCATGAGTTGGGCTTCTGTCTGGGCTAGGAGGAATCATAGCACCAGTGAACAGAAAAAGATTACAAGTGAAAAAAGAGCAACAGTCCAAGAGTAGGCCAACAGGAGGAGCAAAAGGGGCCAGTGGAAGGTAAGCTACCCTGAGACATCAGCTACTTTTGGAGATATGTGGGTACTTTACCCTCCAGTGTCTGTGTTACAGTGCCTGGACTTCCTTTTAAGGTACATTGCCTGAGCATGACATTTCAATTGAGTACAGTGGCAATATTCTCTAAACCAAAATTCAAAATGCACAGCTTGACAGATATTGGGATGACAGGATGTGCTGTTTGGGTTAAATTTGTTCCCAGAATTTCATGACAAATTTTGGTGTCACTCCACTGCAAGCTGGCTGGGAAACATTCATCATTTGAGGCTTGACCCTGTGAATGGCACTGATATAGGTAAGGCTTGGCGTTGACTCACACACATCGTTCCCAGTCTTGCTCGCTTCTGGCATGCTGCAACGAACCCAATTTCCCTTAGCCACTTGGAAAAGTGGCAAATTACGGGGAACAAATGTCCTTTCCAGCAGAAGGAGGGACACCTGCCTAATGAATCAGCAGTTGGGCAGATGGTGAGTTACAGAAGCCAAGCAGGGACCGCACACAGCCTGCTTGTCCTGATGGGCAGTCAGCACCCCCACACTATCTTCCCCCTCACTAATCCCACTGGTCTGGGCCACATGGCTTTTCACGCAAATGGAGGCCATTTAAAATGCCACTCCTTCTTGTGGATCATGACAAAGAGAAATTGTTTCCAGGGTGGCGCTTCTTGTTTAAAACACGGAATCTGGACTTTGAAGAGCTGCATTCTGGCATTTTATACTCTGCATCGTAATTACCCACCAAGTATGCCCACATCGCCACTGAGTTTGTAGAATGGAAATTGGGAAGAAAGAATTGGGGTACACAATCCACATTTGAAGGTATTTAAAAGCCTTGTGTTCGCGTGTATAAAGACTTGGAGTGTTATTATCTATGCCAAGACTGGGTGAAACATTTGTCTCTTAATTTAGCTAAGAAAGAAAAATGTCTATTCTGCTGATTGAATTCACCATTTTCCAAAAGTACCTCTGTTTAATTCATGAAATTTAATCAAGATCACACTGAGATTTATTGCTTCTCTCTAATGTTTCCTTTGAAGACGAGTGGAAAGACCCAGGGTTGAGAGGAAAGCACAGTTCTTTCCAAAGTACTGTGAAACTCAATTTGGACTTCATTAAACCTCATTAGTTCGCTAATACAGGATTTATGACACTGTGACAGAGAGTGGGCTGGTATTTATCTTGGTTTAATCTATAAAAAGTTGATTTTTCTCTGCAGGTGAGTGATATGAAAAGAGTCTTATGAGAAGAGTCTGTACACATGATGTAATAAATATTCATTACTAATCACTTTCTTTTACACACACATATTCTGTTGATTTCAAATTTTTTAATCATTTCATTAGCATGATGGAGTCTCCTACTTGATCAAACTTTTCTAGTTTGCTTACTATTATTGTTGTTTATGTATTTGTTCTCTAGACACTTCCAGAAAGGACCTAAACCATCCTAAGGCAAAGGAATTATTTTTGTAGGTAAAGCTGTTTTTTTTTCTTCTGATTACCAAACTGCACAAAATGTTGAAACAGATTTTGACTAAATTTAGAAGCTATTTTGAGGGGAGTCTGTCTAAAAATATTCGACGAATATGAAATTCATTTTGAAGAGCCCCAAAGAATGTTGCAAAAAAGTAGTGTGGCGATTTTACTAGAAATCCCAAAATAACATCAACTTCAAACATAAATTTGTATTTCTGATGTAACCTAAGAGAAACAGTCCATAGCTGAATAGGGCCTCTTCCCAGAAAGCCCATCTTTTTTTTTTTTTTTTTTTTTTTTTTGGTTTTTCGAGACAGGGTCTCTCTGTGTAGCCTTGGCCATCCTGGACTCACTTTGTAGACCAGGCTGGCCTCGAACTCACAGCGATTCGCCTGCTTCTGCCTCCCGAGTGCTGGGATTAAAGGCGTGCGCCACCACGCCCGGCTGAAAGCCCATCTTTTTTCTTCCATCTTTTAGACATTTTGTGGTTCAAGGCAAGCACCATATGCCAGAATGGTACCTGTGCCATGCTCCAGCCAATAGGTAGGAAGAAAAGGGGGACCAGTGTCCCCTTCCAATGCATGGGTCACCAGCATACTCAGAAATCTCAGACAAAAATCTACATGTCCTTGACCCAAACTCACAAAGTCCTGTAATTCTTCCAGAGAGTTTCTGTTAATAAGGAAAAAGAAGAGAATTGTAGGAGGTGGGACCAGCAGTAGCTGTTATGTACAGACACTGCTTACCAGCACAGTGGAACCTGGAGTATCACCACGGGGGACACATGGACAATGAGAAGCTAAAAAAGTAAAAGAATGTGTACAGTTAGTGTGGTTGAATAACAGATTGACAATGAGCCAGGGCAGAAAAGACTCAAATTCACCAGTTCCTCTATCGAGGCCCAGCTCATCCCAGAATGAAATTCTCTGATGCTTTTCACTGAGTACTACATGATAGTCACGTGCTCTGAATTTGAAAGGTTACTTTTATCATTGACTATTATGTGCTCTTGTTCTTGACACCTACTCACCCAAGCATGTCCAATTTCCATCTCTAAATACAGACTCGCCAAGGGTATTGGAGACAAAAGAAGAGGGATATAATGAAATGTTCCTGATAAATATTGTATTTCAGGGGATATAAAGGTGTTTTGTGTGTGTGTGTGTGTGTGTGTGAGAGAGAGAGAGAGAGAGAGAGAGAGAGAGAGAGAGAGAGAGAGAGAGAGAGAGAGAGAGAGAATCAGAAGAAGGGATGAGCCAGAAATATCTTAGTGGTGTCATCTATGTTGCCATTGTGTTAGAGGCTTGGGGATCTTGTCAATGCCATGCCTGACTAAGTCCTGGAAAACACAAGATGAGACACAGCGACACAGTAACTGTTAGGAAGATCCAGAGGCTGAATGACCCAAATACCTAGGATCGGATACGCACTGTTTAAAAAAAAAAAAAAAAAAAAAGTAAAGAAATGATCCCTAAAAAAAAAAAAAAGATTCCCTAATGATATTCTGCTATTTTCATTCGTAGACAGGAGCCTGGCATAATCACCATCAGAGTGTCTCCATCCAGCAACTGATGAAAGAAGGGGAGGAAGGATTATAGGAGCTAAAAGGGTCAAAGACACCATGAGAAAACACACAGAAACAACAAACCTGGACTCAGGGGCTCACAGAGACTGAACCGATGCTCAGGGAGCCTGCATAACTCTAACCTGGGTCCTCTGTATATAGGTTATGGTTGTGTAGCCTGGTGGTTTTGTGGGTCTCATAACGGGGGGGGGGGCTGTTTCTGTCTCTTTCATCTGCTTTTGGAACTCCTTTCCCCCTACCGGGTCACCTCACCCAGCCTTAATAGGAAAGGAGGTGCCTAGTCTTACTACAAATTGATATGCTATGTTTGGTTGAGATCCCTGGGAGGCTTGCCCTGTGCTGAAGGGGAAAAGGAGGAGTAGATAGATGGAGGGGTGGGGGTGGGAGGAGAGGAGGGAGGGACAACCGTGGTCAGGATGTAATATATGAGAGAATAAATTTATAAAAAAAATATTTCAAAAAGATAATAAAACGGTATAATCTCACCATTCTGAAGGCCAGAAGTCCAGCACAAGGCACTGGCGGGCCCGCGCCGGCTCCGCAGGCTCTCAAGACTGTTTGTGTCTTTTCCAGGTTCTGGTGTGGTTGCAGCATTTTACTTTCTGTCTCCAGTTTTGTACTACCCTCTCCTCTGTGTGGTACCTCTCACCTTCTTTTCTGCAACAAAAGTTCCTGCCACTGGGTCTAGGGAACCCTCAGATAATCTGGCATGATCTCTCAAGAGCCTTAATTATACCTCCAAAATCCATTTTCCAAATAAGGCCTCGTCCACAGGTTCTAGGTTGGGATATGGACCTATTTTTTGGGGGGCACACTGTTGTATACACTACAGAGAGATGAGATGTCATAATCTGGGGGAGTACAACAGTGCATGCCATGGATGGGGATGTGAAGGACAGCTTCTGCTGTGTGGAGCATAAGTTTATGAGTCCCCAAGATGGGATTGAGCCTCACACAATCTCAGCTGCCAAGTACCTCTGCTAATATACTTTGAGCATTGTCCCACTGCTAAAATGCAGAGGAGGCCACTAAAGAGTGAACCCCTTGCATGCTGTATCCCCCTGTGCCCAGGTAGACTGTCTTTGGAGGGACTGGACAGAGGCTAACCCTGAGACTCATGTCCTAGGTGAGTTAACAGAAGGTAGATGCAAAGCCCGTCTCTCTCGGTGATAGGGTTAAGACTAGAAGGTAGCTCTGCTTTGCTAGCTTCTCATCACTTTAGCCTCTGTCTACAGTGTAGTCTGATCCCATGAGCAGCCATGTCACTGCCCAGGGCCCAGAGACAGTGTTGTCTGGCAGGTGTGATGGCTGCTGCAGAATATTGCTTCTACCTTCTAACATAGCCACCAAGCACAGGCTCTGCTCTGCCTTGGACACACAGGTACAAGTCTGCCCTGCACTCTGCTGCCAAAGTACTAGAGAAGACAAGCTGGAGATGGCGCGACCGCTGTGCATGGTAAGACAAAGACACAAGCACTGCAGTAACACGAATGGTAGCAAAAGGAGGGGAGGGTTCCTTTCTGGCAGAGGCGGGGCTTGGGGGTGTTTTCACAAGGAGATAATTGAGTTTTCTAAGACTGTACAGTGGAAGGATTGAGAGACCAGGTTAATCTGACTCCGAAACCACTCCCAACGCTCTTTCCATGCCATGAAGACGTTTGGGCAAGGGCAAAATTAAGAGGCAGAAGAGTTCACCCTAGATGGTCTGCCCTTGTCCTGGTCCAAACTCAGGGTGCTTGGAGGGGTGGATGCATCCTTTGTGAGTCCATCTCTTGCCTCATCTGGCTTTACAGATGGAAGACAAAATGGGGGGAAATTTTAAAGATTGCCTCCTAGAATCTGTTCTAGAAGTTACAGGTGGCTGTCTCCCCGACCGCAGAAGCAGACAATCAAATGATTATGCTTTCTTGTATTTTCTTTTTAAAGTGTTTTAATTCATCACTTTCTCATTAAACTTCATCTGTTATCATGTAATAGGTTTTTGTTGTTGTTGCCTTTTGTTTGTTTCGTTTTTTTCAAGACAGGGATTCTCTGTATAACCCTGGCTGGCCAGGAACTCACTCTATAGATCAAACTCAGAGATCTGCCTGCCTCTGCTTCTGCCTCCTGAGTTGCTAGGATTTAAAGGTGTACGCTGTCACTGTTGCCTCCACCACCACCCAGCTTACTCAACAGTTTTAGTTGACTTTTCTCAATCTCATTTTTTAAAAATGAATTTGTATTCTGTTTAAGTTAAAGGTGGAGTCATGATCCTCGTGGTCCCCAGCAGGTCTGGCGCAGGTTCCTGGATAAAGCTGGCGGCAGTAGAATATTTTTAATATTTATTTATTTTATGTGTATGAGTATTTTGTCTGCATGTATGTCTATGTACCACATGGATGTAGTGCCTGCAGAGGTCAAAAGAAGATGGCATATCTCATAGAGCTGGAGTTTCAAATGGTTGTGAGCCACCCTATGGCCACTGAGAATTGAATCTGGGTCCTCTGTAAGAGGAACCAGTGCACTCAATTACTGGCTCCAGCCCCAGACAGTAGAATCTTGTTGAATTGAATAGTTTTTACTCAGCTTCCTTCTGAGACATTTTAAGCATGAAGAACTTGTATTAATTTTTATCACAAATCCAAATCAGTAAATCCCATAGATAATATAATTTGCTAGGTAATAATTATCTAACTGTAAGATCGCTATTGCATATCATTCTAAATTTATTTTGGGCATGAGATATAATAGGTTTCAAGTGGTCATATAGTTAACACTGTGACCTCCCACAAAAAGGCTAAACGTTCTCAAGGAATGAGGCATCTGCGGCGTGCTGTGAGCCACGAGATGTAGGGCAGAGAAATTTTGTCTTAATAACTTTTTTTTTCTTCATTGCCCTTCTCATTCAATTGTCAAGATGTTCCCCTGTAGGCCTAGAGTTGGTCCCTAAAATCCTGAAATCTCCGCAAGAAGACTGTTAATGAAGATCTGACCAAATTTTAAGAGAGGTTTACCAAAAGATGGATCAAGAATTAGACAGTTGAACAGGAAGACAGAGAAGTGATATGTGTACAGATTCTAGAAGGTTCAGAATCAAGGAACTCAAGTATCAGGTCCCTGGTAGACCCCATAGGGAAGAAGGCATGTTTATAACCCTGTTGTTGTAGAGAGTCCCCAGACCCAAGTTACCTCTGTGGACAGGGACACTTTCGTGGGACCTGCCCAGATTCATCACTGCTGCCCCTCCCAGTAAATCATATACAGCATCTTCCCAACAGGTTGGACCAACACTTGACGATGAGCTTGAATCAAAACTCTATGTATGTTGCTCACTGTGGAAGGATTCTTAAATAAGAGCCCCTATTTGATACTCAGGGCTCCTTCTGTGGGTCTAGGAAGAGGAGGAGGACTTGTTTGCTAAGCAGAATGTGAGAGGTTTTCTGTTTTGATTGATAGGTTTCAGTTATGTGAGTCTTTGCTCACCAAGCATATAATTTCCCATGATGCATCTGGTTTTGTTCATATGCACATTCAATTATGCATAGGCAAAACATAATAGGAGTTTCCCCTAAGCATTCATTTGGAGGACACAGTTTGCTTTACTGTACATACACCCAAAACCAGTCTCAGGTAGATTGACCCAGTACTTTCAGTTTTAAGATTTAGTAGCAAACACTTCGAAGGTTCTGTGTTTTCAATATAAAATCAAATAGAAAACAACCAAATTCTTCAATCACAAGGCCGAATCAGCCACAGGCAAGCTAAGGGCCCCTTTAACTGGCCTAACTGAACCGAACTCCTTTCCCTCCGTACATCAAGATGACAGAATGATCCCACAGGTGGGCTGGTGGGTTCTTCAGATGAGCGTGGAATGTGCTGGACACTCCTGGAGCTGCCAGTGGACAGGTGTAGTTGGTAGGAGCCAATTGGGATTGGCACCAAAGCGGTCTAGGCAGCTGTGCCCATTAATGTGATGCAACTGATGCAGGCCGGGCAGAGGAAGAGTGTTCTTTGAAAATCATGTCAAGTGTCCAGGAAGAACTTCATAGATGAAATTAAATGAAAAGCTGGTAAAGAATTACTGTTCAATGACATGTGAGTGAGACACATTCTTAAATTCTCATTCCATGTTTAAGACAATAAAAACAGAAACATGGATGGCATTATGCGTGTGGTTTAAGTAAAACAAAGGGCTGTGCATCACACAATTTTAAAGAACATTCTTTGAAATGAAAGACCAAGGTAATGGCTCAGTATAGGTAAAACATTTGGCAGGTAAGCAAGGAGACTGAGTCGGGACCCCCAGCACTCACGTAAAAATGCACTCGTGGTGCATGCCTATAATCCCAGCACTGGGGAGGTGAAGGCTGGAGGAATCCGGGACTTTACTGGCCTGTTTCAATGTTAAAGGAATGCTTTCAATGTATGTTTACCTCTAGCCTATACACACACACACACACACACACACACACACACACACACACATGCATACATATGCAAACAACCTATGTAGAAGAGTCTTGTTCTGTATGAAATGATTGGTGATTTCATATATATGTGTATACGTGTTATTTGACCTAAAATCCAAAGGGTGCTATGTATAGAATATCCTAAAGTGTCACAATCTCATTGGTCTTCTATTAGCGATGTAGATTTTTAAGGCATAATGTTTACCCATGGAAAGGGGAGCTCTTCAGCTGCTCAAAAAGGGAAGTGCAGATAGTTTGATATGAAAAGTCCTTCACAATGTATTATTGCAATAAAAATCGTGTTTAAAATATGCACAGTGTAATTCCATTCATGCCAAAAATACTTATGCCAAAATAAAAACTACATTTTTAGGGGCTGAAGAGATGGCTCAGCAGTTAAGAGCACTGACTGCTCCTGCAGAGGACGTAGGCTTGGTTTCCAGTACCCACGTCAGATGACTCACAACCATCTGTGACCCCAATTCCAGGGCATCCAACACCCTCATCTGGTCTCTATGGCATAGCACACATGCAATGCACATATGGATAAATGGACAAACATTCACGCACATAAAATTAAAATAAATGAAATTAAAAAGCATTTGAAACCTTTTTTTAAAATCTAATAACTTGGAATGAGTGGTTTTCTTTGGGTTTTTCATATTTTCTTGCCTTTCTATAATAAAATTTATGTGGAAAAGAATATCACAATAACTATATTTTTTCATAAAATAGGGACCTGTCTACACCTCAAGGCCCAAGACAGTGGAAGTATTCAGGTGTGGACAGGTATGCACCCCAAAACTAAAAGTTTCTTTCTTTCTTTCTTTCTTTCTTTCTTTCTTTCTTTCTTTCTTTCTTTCTTTTCTGATCCAGAATTTCTCTGTGTAGCTTGATCATCCTGGACTCATTTTGTAGACCAGACTGGCCTTAAACTCACAGAGCTCCACCTGCCTTTGCCTCCCCGAGTGCCGAGATTACAGGCGTGAGCCACAGTGCTCAGCTCGCAAACTGAAATTTAAAAATTTTAAATTTAAAAAACTGAGTCCTCCAAGTCTTAGGTTGGTTGCATTCAGGGGTGGAGATCTTCGGGACATCATTCGAACTGGATGAGATCAAGGTGGTGAGGGCTCCAAGATGCCATTAGTGACGTTAGAAGAAGAGGTGCTTCTTTGCTCTCTCTGGCGATATGGTGCTTTCTGTAGCAAGACAGTTCTCACCAGAGGCTAACCACATGTGGGTTCCATGCTCTTGGACTTTCCGGATTCTAGAACCATAGCCCAAACAATTGTCTTTAAGTAAATCATCAAACCTTTGGTAATGTGTTATAGCAACAGACTAAGCCAGTCAAGTTGCCAGGTACATAGAATTAAGGGCCCACCCTACCCCACGATGGCCCATCTTCATAAATTAGGCCTGTAACAACCCTTTCCCAGATAAGGTTACATTTGGAAGTATTGGGCTTAGGACTCTCAGGATATGGGACCTGCTTGTTTGTTTCTGTCCCCAGGGCCTGTCTACCTGTTGGGCTTCATTCAGAGTGCGTCTCATTCATTATGTCACAGGAAACATGACAAGTGAAGGCAGAACTCAAAGGCTGGGTTCACAAACTTCATCACAGGACTCTGTCTCAGCAACAGCCTAGGGCAGCGAGGTTTTCCTCCGCTCTGCACTTTCAAGTGGAAATGTTCTGCCTTGGAGAGCAATTCTCCTTTAAACCCGACACAAGAAGACAGCACCCAGGATGTCCTGGCTCGGTTTCCTCAAGTTGCTCTTCTTTTATGAGAAAGACACCCAGCTGTACCTGACCCCAGGGTGTCCCTCTCCTCCACAGGTGGCCTGCTCATGTGTCTCTTTCCTCACCACCCCCCTTAACTAAACAGATGAGTCTCTGTCCAAACCTGAGGGCTGACAGGAGGGTGGATGTCAGTCAGCCCTAGGTCGTTCTCTTGCTTCTGCATGGCTGTGGCATCTGGGACCATCAGGAAAGCAATCACAGTGCCATGTAGTGTGAGCCCTGAAGCTAACCTAGCACCTACTGGCTCCCAAGGATTCCATGCTTCCCTCAGCCTGCTGTTGAGACTCCTGCTACTCTTCTGGGGCAAAGCTCTGTGTTTCATGGTAAGTGGAGAGGAGGCAACGTGATAATGGATGTCTCCCCAGAAATGCCAGCAGTGGGTGGCACCATTTGTGCACCTGCCCCATTTTAGCATCCCATGCTCTGCCAAGAGAGCTGTGGGTGCTTCTGTGATGAGAGCTGGTCCCGGGAGAGCCTCGGTGTTGTCACTTTGGGTTGAAATCCTCAGAATTCCTTCAATAAGGATGGCAGTCCTTACTGTCACCACCCAACACACACACACACACACACACACACACACACACACACACACACACAGAAAGCCATGGAGTCAGGAGAGGAGCAGGGGGGAGGGGAGCATAAGGAATGGCAGGGAAGAGGAGAGGAGAGGAGAGGAGAGGGGAAAGGAGGGGAGGGGAAAAGAGGATAGGAGAAGAGTCTAGTACCAGAGGCCAATTGCAAGCTGCAGCCCAGGGCTACTTCGGTCACCATGCAGCTGTGCACAACATCCTTCCCCCACAATAGTTCAGAGAGCTGAACTTCCAATGATGCAAAGTTCTTTATCTCTCGGGATTTATTTTCTCCTCTTAGTTCTCTCAGGCCACATGGATTGAGCCTGGAAGACACCATTTACTTATTCTCTGTGTCTCCCTGTCTTGGTCTCTGTCTGTCTCCCTATGTCTCCCTCTTCTTTTCCTCCCTTCCCCTTTGCAGACCTTACACACATGAGGCAAATGCTTGACCAAGTGATGCTAAGCAGTATCTCTAGCTTAGTATCTCTATCTATCTAACTATCTATCTCTAGCCCCTTAAGAATACTGACAAGAAGCTGGGTGTAGTGGCACACGCCTTTAATCCCAGCACTCGGGAAGCAGAGGCAGGTGGAGCACTGTGAGTTAGAGGCCAGCCTGGTCTACAAAGTGAGTCCAGGACAGCTAAGGCTACATAGAGAGACCCTGTTTCAAAAAACCAAAAAATAAAATATAATAATAATAATAACAACAACAACAACAATGACAAGAGCTCACTCATTAAGTTGCATAGTTTGGCCTTGAACTAACTCTGTAGCCTGGGCTAGCCTTGAATTTGTGACCATTTCTGCCTCTGCCTCCAGAATAGCTGGTATTAGAAACTTGTTTTAGGACATGGCTTTTGAGGGAGAGAGAGGAAGGGAGGGATTGAAGGGGAGAAGAGAGGGTAGAGAATACAAATGAGACAGAGAACAGAAAGTAAGAGAGTAAAGATAGGGAAACAGGCTTGACAAAGCTTAAATCCAGAAGTGGTTCAGAGGCTAATATTTCCTCAGACTGTACCTACCCAACATTAATAATGGGACCTAATTAGCAGGCATGAATCCTACCTCTCAGAGTTTTGTTTTTACCTAGAATTCATGATATGGTACCTCCTGTTGTGTTGATGTTCCACTCAAGTATTTTGGGCATCTCCATGAATGTACAAATGTTTCTCTTTGCTTCCAAATGGTAGCTCCTGCTGTTGGCAGGCTAAAAGGCAGTGAAGCCGAGTACACCTGCATTAGCAAACACCTACCTTCAGCCTTTTCTAGATTTAAAGGTTGGAGAAGCCAACTCCAGAGGCAGCTGTCACTCTGATGTCTATAATCATAGGGCACTTTGCCCTAGCCCTTTAACATATTTTTGAGATAGAGAATCCTTAACGTTGAATAGGTTGGCCTTGAACTCACTGGCTGAGATGTCCTAGGCTGGTCTTGAACTATGTGTCCACAGACCCAGTGTGCTGATAGTTATGGCTGGCTTCTGCTTGTCCTTATCTGAGTAGCTTCATCTGGGCTGTTACATCAAGCACGATTCCATGTATTCTTCATTGGCTTGAGAGCACTATCCGACCGTTATATAACTAAGACCTTCCCCCCCCCCCCCAGTGTTCCCCTGATCTTCCATTTCAGTGTAGAGGAAAGTGTTGTCCCTTCCCCTCCATCCATTGACAGCTGGCCACAGCTGTAGAGCTGCAGCGAAAGAACGCCACCAACTGCCTTAGCTAACGCCCAGCCCACACACAAAAGATAATAATACTTGCAGGTGGAATTGTAACACAACAGGGTGGAAGAGTGAAGGGGAAGTCATCAAATTGTTGTAGTTGTCCTAAAATCTGCCCTTCGCAGTCTTCTTCCATAAAAAGGAGTCCACCTGTGGTAGTTTGAATGAGAATGCCCCCCATAGACTCAAATACTGGAATGTTTGATCTCTAATTGCTAGAACTACTTAGGAAGGATCACAGAGTGTGGCCTTGTTGGAGGAGGTGTGTTAGCCGGGGTAGGCTTGGAAGTTTCTAAAAGCCATGCCATTCCCAGTTCTTATTCTCTCTCTCTGTCTCTCTCTCTCTGTCTCTCTCTGTCTCTGTCTCTCTCTGTCTCTCTCTCTGTCTCTCTCTCTCTCTCTCTCTCTCTCTCTCTCTCTGTCTCTGTCTCTCTCTCTCTCTGTCTCTGTCTCTCTCTGTCTCTCTGCTCTGGCCTCTCTCTGTCTCTCTCTCTCTATCTCTCTCTCTTTTTTTCTCTCTCCCTCCCTCCTCTTCTGTCTTTCTCTGCCTTCAACCTTTAAATCTGGATATGAGCTTTTGGCCACTAGTCCAGCGCCATGCCTTCCTGACTGCTATCTTGCTTTCTACCATGGTGGTTGTAGACTAGCTGTCTGGAACTGTGAGGCCTCTGTGCCCCAAAAGTTCATGAAATGGGAATATTTTCCCTCAAGCCTTGCATCCCCCAGAATAGCCTTGCCTGTGCTTAGCTTCCCATATTTATAAACCCCATTTTCTTTGCCCTATTAATCAGAGATATTGAAAGAGGCCTAGCTGGCAACAGCTTGTCCCCATGAGAGGAGCACCTTGGCCACACGTTCAGTGGGTGGTGGCCAAGGTGTCAACAGATACTTGACCTACATTGGGTTCTTATATGAAGATCTTAAGGGAAAAAGAGAGTCTCTGAAAGTTTAGAGACAGAGGGTAAAGGCATAGCCATTGGGTCTCTTCTTAGTTACAGGGTTGCTGAGGAACCAAACTCAGTTCCTCACAACTTGCTCAGCAAGCGCTTTACTCACTGAGCCACACTGCCAGCCCCAAATAAACTTCTGATTCTCTGATGACTCAGAGATTGAAGTCTCTAAGGACTCAGATAGGCTTATTCTCTTTTCTCAAGGGTTTAAAGTCAAGATGTCAAGAAGAGAAGGAGAACCTGCTACCAATCATATTTGAATCCACCTGGCGATCAGTAAAACATCACATGTCACAACCACTTACTGTCACATCCATGGAACTCCCTAGCAAACCTTCTGTCTGCTTGCAGTCTGGCTGATTTTGGATGTGGACCTCCACAATTTCATAAAACAATTTCTTAAAACACCCCCCTCCCATCCCTGGTCTCTGTAGAAGCATCTTAATGTGTAGTGTTTGCTTCCAATTACTATGATAAAATATCTGAGTCCTTAGGGAATTAAAAGTTTATGGGGCTGGTGAGATGGCCCAGTGGGTAAAGTTTTTGCTGGGAAGCATGAGGTCCTGAGTTTGGATCCCAGCACCCACATAAAAGTCAAGCATGGAGGTTCACCTGCGCACTCCCAGTAGTGGAGGTCAGAGACAGGAAGAGCTGGAGGTTTTGCTGGTCAGCTAAGTCTAGCCAAAGAGCTGAGCTCTGGGTTCAGTGAAAGATGCTGCCTCAAATAGATAGCTATGTAGATAGATGATAGATAGGTAGATAGATAGACAGACAGACAGGCAGATAGATTGGCAGATAGATATGTAGAAAAGTGATTGAAGTCTTCTTCAATCACTTCATATCAACCCCGTCTCTACACACATAGATGAAAGAGAGGGGGGGGGGAGAGAGAGAGAGAGAGAGACAGACAGACAGACAGATAGACAGACAGAGACAGAGAGAGAAGGAGGGGGAGAAAGCTGTTAGAACTAAACTTTCAAGTGGGCACGGAAGTTTAACTTTTTTTTACCCCTACCCCCATCCCTCAGAAGTTTAACTTTTATTTGCCACTAACAACCAACTCATCAAGTACCTCTAGGTTAATTCAAACGCCTGCCAACGTGACCTTTAGCATCTCTCCCTTTGGCGATAGAGAACTCTAGGTTCTCACGCACACACACCTGGGTCTGCTGCCCTCTGCTCAGTTTTCAAAGCACAATTAGGAGTGGTGAAGGAAGACAAAATGAAATTCTCACTTAGCATGGATTTTTGTGCCAAATGTGAAGATGGGTTTTTACATAAATGCAGGACCATGGAGCAGAGAGCCTGGAAAATGGCAGCAAAATGGCAGCTGGACGAAAGTGAGACATTGTCCCTGGACAGCCTTTTTATTTCCATCTGTATTTTCTCAGAAAGTCACCAGGGAATCCATTCTGCTAAAGCCAGGCCTATGGAATATAGGCAGTGCTCTGTTGCTGTGGCAACCATTATCTGCTCCTAATTCCTTTTCTTTTCTAAAAATAAAGTGCCCTTTCTCAAAGCATCTTTCTCCACCCCCCACCCCCCCCTGCTTTTTATTTAAATTTCACTTTTCTGCAGCGGCCTCTCCTCTCCTGCCTGACAGTGTTGCTTTTGTTTTGCTTGAGGAGAGCCACCCGTAGTGTATATTGTGAACTTTCCTGCTCCCATCTCCGAGTGTTAAATTAGAAGTCTAATGAGAGCCATCGGGCAGCCCCAGCGATCTCATAGAGGGGGTGATGGTTCCAGTGCTAAAGAACTGATGCCACTTGGAGCCACTTGGATCTTCAGCTCATTATTTTATCTGCTGCTTCCAAGGAACTGCATTTCCATGACAAAAAAAAAAAAAAAAAAAAAAAAAAAAAAAAAGAACAGTGGAAAGCTGAAACCAAGGGCGGAGGGCCAAGGCTGCTCTGATAAGGCTTAAAGCCTGGGACCTCACTCAGGCCTTTGATCTCCAACTACACAAAAGTCCCACAATGTCCCTTCCCTTGGATTCTTGCATTGTCCTAGGCTTCCTTTTACCTGTAGAGGATGGTCTGCTTTGTACATCAAAGACTGAGCCATGATCAATACAGTCATTTGAAAGTGATTGCTTTGGGCTTTCTGAACCAAAAGGAACGGTCTATATAGATGGTGTCATTTCTGAGACCATCCGCCATGCTGAGATCCTATGAAACTGGCTCTTGTCACGAGTCTGGACCAAAGAACGTATCTGGCAATGATGAAATAAGGCAAATAGGTGTGACCTCCTGCCCTCTAAGTGTCCAGATGAAGCCACACCCATGTGCCCAAGCAGGTGAGATGCTGGTGAAGTGGCAGAGACATCTCCAGCTCTGGACAGAATGTGGCCTTTGAGTTTTCTCCATTCACAGTCCTCCCGTCCCAGGTCTACCCTGGCCAGGCTGTTGCATGACAGCCAAGTTAAGTCTGTGTTAGCGAAGAGACGTGTACTTCTATATCAGACTAAGAGGCCGAGGCTGGGACAGATAATATTAACTTTGGCATATTAATAGCTATATTTGGGGCCCAGTGTATTTAAGGGAAACCTTTAAAGTTTTCCCATAATAAATGAGGTTAGGCAAAATCATTCATTTTTTTTCTTTTCCTCTTACAACTTCGTGTGTGTGTGTGTGTGTGTGTGTGTGTGTGTGTGTGTGTGTGTGTGTGTGATTATCAACACTGAGTTAACCCTGGGCAGCTCTGTCCCCTAGGCAGGGGGGGTCCTGTGTAAGAGTAGAGAGAAATCAGGCTGAGCACAAGTATGCATGTATTCATTTCTCTCTGCTCTTGACTCTGAATGTGATGTGACATTCCTGCCTTGACTTTCTTGGAATGAGGGACTGTGATCTGGAATCGTAAGATGAGTTGAATCCCTTTCTCCCTAAAGTTGCTTTTTTTTTTTTTTTTTTTTTGACTGAAATTTTTCACAGCAACAGAAATAAAACCATAACAAATGGGTTTCTGGGGAGCTAAGCTCGCATTTTCCTGGTAAGCACTTTATGAGCTGAGTCATCACCTAATTCCAAGTTTTGTCCAATATTTATTCTTACTATCATATTCTTCCCTAGGATGATAGTCCTTCAGCACTGCTAATCTGGGGCCTGGGTTTTGAGATCTTTACTGTAGGAATTCACTTGCTATGACCCCAAGTGTATGCTACGGCCAGGGGTCGTGTGGAACTGGATGGGTCAGTCTGTTGGTTTGAAAATGAGTTACTGGGAACTGGTTCTCATGCCCAGGCTAGAGCAAAAGGCCCAGATAGCAGTGTGAGTCCTGGACTGTCTCCTGAGATGGATGAGTTGGTCATCAGAAAAGATGCTGACCCAGGTGTTAGAGGCTGTGGTGGTTTGAATAAAAATGCTTCCCATTGTCTCATAGAAAGTAGCACACACTATTAAGAGGCGTGGCTTTGTTGGAGTAGGCATGGTCTTGTTGGAGGAAGTGTGTCACTGGGGATGGTCTTTGAGAGTTCAGATGTTCATGGCAGGCCCAGTCTCTCTCTCTCTCTCTCTCTCTCTCTCTCTCTCTCTCTCTCTCTCTCTCTCTCTCTCTCTCTCTCTCTTCTCTCTCTCTCTCTCTTCCTCTCTCTTCTGTTGGCTGCCAATCTAGATGTAGAATTCTTGGATGCTCCTCCAGCATCATGTCTGCCAGCGCCAATTAAATGCTTTCCTTCTCAGCAAAAGAAGCCCTAACTAAGACAGACGTACTGCCCAGTTAATTATGAGACGGAGAAAGACCAAGAGTGAAGACTGCATTGTTGGGGGTAGGGATGGTAGAAAGGAAGGTGGCCCGCTGTACCCACTTCCCTCTGAATCTCAAAGTCTAATCCCTAAAGTCTCAATCACGCAGAATCACATTGACCCTGACTTTCACAACACTTTCTCTAACATTTCTCTCATCATAGACTCACCAGGTTACATATTAATACTTGATTATAAGAAACTTGCTGACACAGAAGACTTGAAAGCGGGATCTCAAAGAGCAATTTGTTCCCCCTCTGTTCAGGGAGGCAAAATTCATGAGTACAAAAGAAAGAAAAAGAAGAAGTAAAAGGCAAAGCATTGACAAGTGGAGAGCTATAAACAAGAGGTGGTCTCTACACAGTGATTTATTATTAAGGAGGAAGAGCGCCCTAACTATACTACAGCGTGATGAGCCTTGTGGAAACTAGGCTAAGTGAAATAAGCCAGTCACAGAAAAAGACAAACACTGTACTATATGATTCCACTTCTGCCATATACTCATAGCAATCAGCCCTGAAGACAGAAGATAGAATGCTGGTTGCCAGGGGCTTGGGAGAGAGGGATATGGAAGTTGCTTAAACAGTTCAGCTATAGTCTACAAACTGAAGTATCCTAGAAGTTGGTTGTACAATAACGTGAATATAATTAATAATACCAAGTTGAACCATTAAGATGAGAAATTTTAGGTTATGTGTGCTTAACATTTGAGAACATTTTTTGTTTGGGCTTATGTTTTTAAATGGATTCATTCTCTTATAACCTCGTTCATAGGTCCAGTGTTATTTGATGAAAGGCTCCCCATCATTCTCCTCGTTTTTCTCCTCTCTCACAAAATTGCTTCTTCCCAAGCTCCCTTCCTACTTACTTGTCTGTGTGTGTGTCTGTGTGTGTATGTGTATGTGTGTATGTGTGTATGTGTGTGTGTGAGAGAGAGACAGACAGACAGACAGACAGAGACAGAGACAGAGAGACCCACTTACTTCACTTAATTAATGTGGCCTGTATAAGCATGGCTGAGGGTCCTTGAAGTATGGGGGTGGGGCAACAGTGACTATCTATGCCTTTGAGAAACAACATTCCTCCTCTCCCACCTCTGCAACCTTTAGCTGCCTGTAGCTTTGAGAGCAAACCTATCAGGCTGTCCTTGAACATGCGATACTCAAACGATTTGCCTGCCCTGGCCTCCTCAGTAACCGGGACTACAGGTATGTGCTGCCATGCTTGGTCTATGCTAATTTTAAAATACCAAAAGCATTTATACAACAAGCTCTTTCTTTTCCCCTGCCAGTGAAATGTATTGAGGACTCACAAGTTGTGTGACCTTGGGAATGCACGACATCTATCTAACTTTGTGGAAAACGGGAATAGTCATAACACCTGGAGGATCACGGGACCTTTAAATTGAAACAGAGAGCACATAAGGCCATGGTGCTCCACATATCATCTACAGTGAGGCCTTACATTTAGCAGGCACTCCAACTTTAGGGATAAATGGGTAGATGAACAAATGTGCCCTGAGGGGGCTGGAGAGATGGCTTGTCAGTAAGGTCCTTGCAAGACATCCTACACTCTGCTCTGGCTTCCACACATTCATATGCACTCATCACATACATACACAGTGTGCCTGCACAAGTGTGCATTCGATTGTGCAAGCACACGCACCCGCAGGCATGCACACGCACCCACAGACATACACAGTGTGCATGCATTTGAGTGTGCAAGCACACGCACCCACAGGCATGCGCACACACCCACAGACATACACACACACACACACACACACACACACACACACACTTTAAAAGGGATGACAGAAATTCTATCTGCCTCACAGATGTCTTGTAAGGGTTAAAGAGTCATTATTTATGGAGTGAGCACTTACAGGGTTCGACATTTGAAAACAATCATATAAATATCTGTTTGGTAACAAAACATCTCAAACGTTTCAATCCCCTAGATCTGTTTGCTGGCCCCTCCACTTGATCTTCTCCCTCCTAGTTATCATCCAGATTCCTGATGTGGAAACCGACTCCAGACCCAAGCCCTGGCCTCAGATATGTCCTTGGGGCAGAATCCCGGCTGCTACTAAAACTGGCTTTCAGACCTCATTTTCTAGTTAGTTGCCTAATTTAGAGACCTTGTCAATTTGCATTACATAGAAATAATGCAATCAGACTTCAAAGCTGCTTAGAACTCTGCCCTGCAGCCCATTGCTCTGAACTTCCCAAAGTAGGTTGGAGCAATCGTAAATTATTCCACAGCATGACACTTCTGTGATCACTGGGGTATGTCGTTGGGGGGGAGGGAGGATGTGGGTGGGGGAGGGGGAGATGGAGACCCATTGGGGATGGAACATGACAATAGAAATGCAATGGCTAAATAAATGTGCCATTTCCTCCCCAGATGGAAGCTGGGTGAGGTGGCATCTCTTCAAAGTAATGATTTGGATTAATTCTATTGTCATTGCCAGTCTTATTTCCTTATTTCCTTCTGCTTTTTATTAGTAATCTAATAGATCCTTCATCAAGTTTAGCTAAAAGAATTAGAATGCACAAAGGTTATCTGTACTCAGATTTTTAGACCAAAAGTGCCAGGAGGCTACATTATCCCTCCCAGTGCCTGCTTTCCCCACCCCTAAGCATTATCTTACTTTTAAGGGCACAAAAGAGTTCTATGTTGATACTTCACATAAAAGGAAACTTCTAGAATGTGTGGTCTGGGATCTTGTGCTGCTAATTTTTGCCGTCTTGACATAAACTAGAGTCACCTGGGCAAATGAAGCCTTGAGGAACTGCCTCCATCGGATTGGCCAGTGGCCATTTTTCTTGATGAATAGTTGGTGTAGGAGGGCCTAGCCCACTGTGGATGGTGCCACCTCTAGATAGGTGGTCCTGGGGCAGATAAGAAAGCTGAGCAAGTCATTAGGAATAAGACAGTAAGTAGTATTCCTTGATAGCACAAAGTAAAGAGCTGACAGGCCTTCCTTCAGTGAACCACTTGGCACCTTCCTCATGATCTTATAGATGGAGACAAAGGGAAGCTATGCAGACACTGGTACCTGTCTTTGAAACCCTCTTTCAAGGCCCAGCAAGCCTACCTTAACTACTGATTGTATCTAACAAATGGGATCTGAAGTCAGGAAATCTACACATGAATTTCGGTCCAAGTTATGACTCTCTCTGACCCTTCATCATCAGTAGTAACAGTAAAAATATACAAAAAGTTCATAATATGGCTATTGAGTTACATGACTAAATATTTTATTATTGTTGTAGTCATTGCTTTTACATATGCCCTGAGTTATAACATGCTTTTTCTTGTCATCTAAAGAGAAACCATCTTGTTTATTTCTAAACTTCAAAATTAATAGTTCCTAACGTGAAAATGGCTTTGAGAAATACTAACTAGAGATAAGTATAATTAGCCTAATTTCTTTCTTTTTCATTGGTTACCCTGATTTAGAGAGAGTGATAAACATTTACAATAAACTGCTATGCTGCAAAACAGAGCTAGGATACTAATTTTATATATCTACATCGAGTTTTTTTTTTTTTAGGCAAATTTTTTTTATTAATTTTATTCTTGTTACATCTCAATGTTTATCCCATCCCTTATATCCTCCCATTCCTCCCCCCCATTTCCCGTTATTCCCCTCCCCTATGACTGTTCCTGAGGGGGATTACCTCCCCCTATATATTCTCATAGGGTATCAAGTCTCTTCTTGGCTATCTGCTGTCCTTCCTCTGAGTGCCACCACGTCTCCCCCTCCAGGGGACATGGTCAAATGTGAGGCACCATAGTACGTGAGAAAGTCATATCACACTCTCCACTCAACTGTGGAGAATATTCTGACCATTGGCTAGATCTGGGAAGGGGTTTAAAGTTTACCTCCTGTATTGTCCTTGGCTGGTGCCTTAGTTTGAGCGGGACCCCTGGGCCCAAATCTGCCTATCATATTGTTCTACTTGTAGATTTCTAGGACCCTCTGTATCCTTTTTATTTTGCTATTCTCCCATGCGTCTCTCATTTAGAGTCTCAATAGGATGCCTTCCCCTCTGTCCCAGTTTCCTGGTAAGTGAAGGCTTTCGTGGGACATGCCCCTTGGGCTAGTATGCAGATATAAGTGAGTATATACCATTTGATTCTTTCTGCTTCTGGGTTAACTCACTCATTATGATCATTTCTAGCTCAATCCATTTATCCACAAATTTCGGGAATTCTTGTTTTTAATAGCTGAGTAGTATTCCATAGTGTATATGTACCACAGTTTCTTTATCCACTCTTCTACTGAGGGACACTTAGGCTGTTTCCATGTTCTGGCTATTATGAATAAGGCTGCTATGAACATGGTTGAGCAAATTTTCTTGTTGTGTGCTGGAGCATCTTCTGGGTATATTCCAAGGAGTGGAATAGCTGGGTCTTGAGGAAGCCCTATTCCCATTTTTCTGAGACAGCACCAGATAGATTTCCAAAGTGGCTGTACTAGTTTGCATTCCCACCAACAATGAAGGAGTGTTCCTCTCTCCCCACATCCTCACCAGCATGTGGTGTCGCTTGAGTTTTTGATCTTAGCCATTCTGATGGGTGTAAGATGGAATCTCAGAGTTGTTTGATTTGCATTTCCCTGATGACTAAGGAGGTTGAGCATTCTTTAAGTGTTTCTCAGCCATTTGATAATCCTCTGTTGAGAATTCTCTATTTAGTTCCAAGCCCCATTTCTCAATTGGGTTATTCGGTTTGGTGGTGTTTAATTTCTGAGTTCTTTTATATATTTTGGATATTAGACCTTTGTCAGATGTAGGGTTGGTGAAGATTTTTTCCCAGTCTGTAGGCTGTCGCTTTGTTCTCTTGACAGTGTCTCCTGCCTTACAGAAGCTTCTCAGCCTCATGAGGTCCCATTTATTAATGGTTGACATTAAGGCCTGGGCCGTTGGTGTTCTGTTCAGGAAGTTGTCTCCTGTGCCAATATGTTCCAGGCTCTTTCCCACTTTTTCCTCTAAGTGGCTTAGTGTCTCTGGTTTTATGTTGAGGTCTTTAATCCACTTGGATTTGAGTTTTGTGCAAGGTGACAAATATGGGTCCAGTTTCATTTTTTACATATAGACCTCCAGTTAGACCAGCACCATTTGTTGAAGATGCTATCCTTTTTCCATTGAATGGATTTGGCTTCTTTGTCAAAATCAAGTGACCATATGTGTGTGGATTCATATCTGGGTCTTCGATTCGATTCCACTGATCAACCAGCCTGTTGCTGTGCCAGTACCATGCTGTTTTAATTACTATTGCTTTATAGTACAGTTTGAAATCAGGTATGGAGATTCCTCCGGAGCACCTTTTATTGTACAAGATTGTTTTAGCTATTTCTGGGTTTTTTGTTTTTCCATATGAAGTTCAGAATTGAACTTTCAATGTCTTTAAAAAATTGTGTAGGTATTTTGATAGGGATTGCATTGAATCTGTAGATTGCTTTTGGTAGGATGGCCATTTTTACTATGTTAATTCTCCCGATCCATGAGCAAGGAAGATCATGCCATCTTCTCAGGTCATCTTCAATCTCTTTCTTCAGAGTTTTGAAATTTTTTTCATACAAGTCCTTCACTTGCTTAGTTAGGGTAATTCCTAGATATTTTATATTGCTTGTGGCTAATGTGAAGGGTGTGGTTTTCCTAATTTCTTCCTCTGCAAGCTTGTCATTTGTGTATAGGAAGGCTACAGACTTTTTTGAGTTAATTTTGTATCCAGCCAATTTGCTGAAGGTGTTTATCAGCTTTAGGAGTTCTCTGGTGAATTTTGAGGGTCACTTATGTACACTATCATATCATCTGCAAATAGGGATAATTTGACTTCCTCCTTTCCCATTTGGATACCCTTGATCTCCTTTTGTTGTCTTATTGCTCTGGCTAGAACTTCGAGTACTATATTGAAGAGATATGGAGAGAGTGGGCAGCCTTGCCTTGTTCCCGATTTTAGAGGAATTTCCTTGAGTATCTCACCATTTACTTTGATTATGGCTATTGGCTTGCTGTATATAGCCTTTATTATGTTGAGGAAAGTGCCTTGTATCCCCGATCTCTCTAAAACTTTAAACATGAATGGGTGTTGAATTTTATCAAATGCTTTCTCTGTATCCAAGTCTACATCGAATTTTTATTTTAAGATAATCAACTAAATATAAAGAAAGATACTGCAAATAAAATGAACAAATTCAAAAATTAATGGGTGGTGGTGATGCAGCTCACTTGTAGAGAGAACACTTACCTAGATCTCATAAGGCTCTGAGTTCTATGTCTAGGAACACACACACACACACACACACACACACACACACACACACACACACACACACACACAAACTAACCCTTTGAATGATGGGACTCTATGTTTTCCATTGTATTTGTATTTTCCTAAAACTTCTGATACACACACACACCATTTTATAAACAATGAAACACAAACTGAATATTGCTTATAGTTACATTTGCTGTATATACGTGTATAAAAGCCAGGCATGGTGGCACGTGCCTTTAATCCTAGCACTCAGGGAGGCAGAGGCAGTTGGATTGCTGTGAATTCGAGGGTCAGCCAGCCTGATCTACAGAGTGAGTCCTGGAAAGCCAAGGCTATACAGAGAAACCCTGTCTCAATTTCTTTAAAACATCAAATAACTATATAACCAAAAATAAGTATATACAAAATAAACACAGTAGATACATTTGTGTGTAAGCCTTCATATATATAAATAGTCCACCATTTTTTGTGCTGTGTGGCAGTATGTTTGGGGCATTAAAATAGCAGAAACATGCAATGTCATGTTCAGTTCTGTCAGAACCTTCTGGAAGGACTGTGGTGAGCTGTAGAGGTATTCAGCACCACATGAGTATTCATTCTGTTACTGGGACAGGAGGAACAGCCCCTGTCTGTGATCTGCTGTAATGGACGTAATCCCCAGGGCTGGGGAAAGAGCTCATGGCTGATACACCTCATATGTTGGTAGATCATGAAGCAGAACAATAGAATGCTCGCATCCATCTGATATTTTCCTTTTCCTTTCAGTCCATCCCCACAGCCCACGGGATTAGTGCCACTCACATTCAGTGTGCGTCTTCCCTCCTCAGTTATTCCTCTTTGGAAATATTCTCAGTGATATTCCACGTGGGTGCAATTCTCGCCGATGCTCTAGGCCATCGTTTTAAATAAAAATCCAATCAACAAAATTAACCATCTTACCTTCACTCATTCCAAATACATTTTAAAAAACATGAAAGGACCCATGCTGAGAGAAACCACACATGTAAGCAATGTGGGAAAACTTTCATTTCTTAGAATTGCTCTCACAGACATGACAGGACTGACTCTAAAAGGAAATCCTATAAATGCAACCAGTATCAGAAGAGATTCATTTATTGTAGGTCCTTCACCTATATGGTAAAAGTTACAATGGATAGAGACTCTACATATGTAAGCAATCTAGAAAAGCCTTCATTGATTCCAGCTACCTTCAAATTCACAAAATTTTAATTTACCAATTGAAAACCTGGATGAAGTTATATTAATGCAAAATGTAGAATTGCTTTTAGTCACCTTGGTTCCAATCACAGATGTTAAAAATAATGTGGAAAAAATAATAACTATAAGTGATGTACAAACATGGTTATTTTCCCCACTAGTACAAATGCACAGTGCATGGAAACTTTTCATTGTGTATCTTTGTTGCGGTACACAAAAACAGTCCCAGCACTAGGGAGGTAGGTGAATTACAAATTTAAGCTAGCCTGGGCGACACAGTGAAAACCTATGTTAAGCATACACACATACACGCACACACACACAAAAGAGAACAAACTCATGTGTTATGACAAATAGTGTCAAAGCCCTGTGAAAATTCCTCATGTATCTAAATTAAGGTAAAAATATGAAGGAATTGATGCAAATCGATTTCTGGAGTATGTTATATATAGCAAATACAAACTCCTAAAGAAATGTATTAAAGCCGGAGGTGGTAGTGCACACCTTTAATCCCAACATTTAGAAGGCAGAGGTAGGCATATCTCTGTGAGTTCCAGTCCAGCCTGGTCTGCAGAGTGAGTTCAAGGCCAGCCAGGGCTAACACAGAGAACCCCTTTCTTGAAAACAAAAAACAAAATAAACAAACAGAAAAAAAAAAGAAAGAAAAGAAATGTATTAAGTTATCATTGTTTTGTCTATAACGTGCCCATTTTTATAAGTTCTTCTTTTCATTCATTATTCACTTTTAATCGCAATCACAGGTTCCCCTGCCTTCTCTCCTCTCAGACCCTCCCTCTTCTCTCTCTTCTCCCCAGTCCCCCTACCTTTCTCCTCAGAGAAGAGGAGGCTTCAAATGTATATCAACCTACCTGGCACATCAAGTCACAGAAAGATTAAGCTCTTCCTTTCTCACTGAGGTGAAAGAAGGCAGCCCAGCCAGAGGAAAGGGATCCAAAGGCAGGCAACAAAGTCAGAGACAGCCCCTGCTCCAGGTTTTTGGGGGCCCACATGAAGACCAAGCTGTATATCTGTCACATATGTGTAAGGGCCTAGGTCTATCCCACACATGCTCATTGGTTGGTGGTTCAGTCTCAGGCCCCTATGGGACTAGGTTAGTTGGTTCTGTAAGTTTTCTTGTGGTGTCAACTCCTCTGGCTCTTTCAATTCTTCATCTCCCTCTCTTACAAGATTCCCCGAGCTCCATCTAATGTTTGGCTGTGGGTCTCTGCATCTGTTTCCATCAGATGAAGCCTCTTAGAGGACAGTTATGCTAGGCTCCTGTCTGAAAAATATAGCAGAATATTATTAATAGTGTCATGGATTGATTGACCCTCTCTCATGGGATGGGTCTCAAGTTGGGCCAGTCATTGGTTGGCTATTTCCTCAAGTTCTGTTCCATATTTATCCCTGTACATCTTGTAGGCAGGACAAATTCTGGGATGGAGGTTTTGTGGGTGGGTTAGTGTCCCAATCCCTCCACTGGAAGTCTTGCCTAGTTACAGGAGGTGGCCATTTCAGGTTCCACATCCCCTGTTGCTAGGAGTCCTAGCTAGGGTCACCCTCATAGATTCCTGGGCGTTTCCTTTGTCCTAGGTTTCTAGATCAACTCAGAACTGCCCATCCTCCCATCCCCCACTGATTTCAGTTCTCTCTCCTTCAATCCTCCCCACCCTTGATCCCTCCTGTTCCTCTCTTCACTCCTCCCAACCAGTCTCATTCGTCCATCCACCTCTAATGTTTATTTTATTTCCCCTTCTGAGTGATATTCAAGCATCCTCCCTTGAGCCTTTCTTATTATGTAGCTTCTTTAGGTCTATGGATTATAGCATAGTTATTCTGTACTTAATGAGTAAAATCTAATTATAAGTGAGTACGTGCCATGTATGTCTTTCTGGGTCTGAGTTACCTCACTCAGGATGATTTCTTTTCCTAGTTCTATCTGTTGCAGTGGATTTTTTTCCTCCAGACCTCCAAACTCCTGGAATAATGACTCATGAGACTCAATTTTTGCTTACATCGATACAGGTTTTTATATCGATACAGAAAAAGGTTATGTTTTGCTTACATTAGTATAAATTTTTGCATATTGATATAAATTGAAGGTTATTTTTAATACACACACATATGTTTCAACTTTTGTATAAGGTATTGGACCTATGCAACTCATTTATAAACACAAGGTTTAGTTCTAGTTCTTTTAAAAGCTGATATTACAAACTCTTTACAACAGTTTAAAAATGCAAGTTAGACCACAAAACCAAACAACCCAATTGAGAAATGGGGCTTGGAACTTAACAGAGAATTCTCAACAGAGGAATATCAAATGGCTCAGAAACACTTAAAGAAATGCTCAACCTCCTTAGTCATCAGGGAAATGCAAATCAAAACAACTCTGAGATTCCATCTTACACCCATCAGAATGGCTAAGATCAAAAACTCAAATGACACCACATGTTGGCGAGGATGTGAAGAGAGAGGAACACTCCTTCATTGCTGGTGGGAATGCAAACTAGTACAACCACTTTGGAAAGCTATCTGGCGCTTTCTCAGAAAAATGGGAATAGGGCTTCCTCAAGATCCAGCTATCCCACTCCTTGGAATATACCCAGAAAATGCCCTACCACACAATAGGGACATATGCTCAGCCATGTTCATAGCTGCTTTATACATAATAGCCAGAACATGGAAACAGCCTAAGTGTCCCTCAGTAGAAGAATGGACTAAGAAACTGTGGTACATTTACACTATGGAATACTACTCAGCTATTAAAAACAAGGAATTCCCGAAATTTGTGGACAAATGGATTGATCTAGAAATTATCATAATGAGTGAGTTCACCTAGAAGCAAAAATGGACAAACGGCATATACTCACTTATATCAAAACACTAGTCCAAGGGATACGCCCCATGAAAAACTTTACTTACCAAGAAAGTGGGTCAGAGGAGAGGACATCCTATTGAGACTTTAGGTGAGAGTAGCATGGAAGAATGGGGAAATAGTAGGATCCTCAGGGTCCTGGAAACCTACAGGAAGAACTTTATGAATGGCAGATCTGGATCCTGGGGTCCTCCTCAAACTAAGGCACCAGCCAAGGAGAATATAGGCATTAAACTTCAAACCCCTACCAAGACCTAGCCGACAAACAGGATATTCTCCACTGGTGAGTGGAGAGTGAGATCTGACTCTCACACGAACTCTAGTGCCCCTTTTCTGACCACGTCCCCTGGATGGGGAAGCCTGGCAGCACTCAGAGGAAGGATAGCAAGTTACCAAGAAGAGACTCGATACTCTAAGAGCATATATAGGGGGAGGAGGTCTCTCTCAACCACAGACATAGGGGAGGGGAGAAGGCGGGAAGTGGGAGGGAGAGAGGAATAGGAGGATACAAGGGAAGGGCTAACAATCAAGATGTAATATGAATAAATTAATAATAAATATATATAAAAGAAAATAAAATAAAAATGTAAGTTAGTACTTAGTCAAAATCATGGTCATGTCAGATACTAGTCTGGGTTATTATAGAAATGTGCACCCTAGGTTAAACCGATAGTGAATACCTAAAAAATAAGCAACATTAGCTTATTCAGATTTATGATAGATAGATAGATAGATAGATAGATAGATAGATAGATAGATGATAGATGGCAGATGATAGCCTTCAAAAACCTCAGAGACATACAGGATATATCATTTAAATTTTTTTCTTATTAATATAAGGTTTTATTTAACATTGAGACATGTCAGCTCCTGGCAGCAACCCATTCAACTTGAAAGAGAGTATCAAAGAACCTTCATTAGGAGATGGCTCCAAATGTGGCAAGCTAGCCACCAAGCAAAGAAAATGTTCTTTTTCAACAGCAGACAGAATGCTGTCGAACATGGGCAAAACTTGGATGCAGGCAAAACCGACTGCCAAACTCTTCCAAGACGGGGTAAGCAAGTTATTCATAATCCCTGCTTCACATATTTGTCTGTTGGATATTCTGGGACATAAGGCCAAAGATTGACGCGTCAACATGATTAAGAAATCTTGGGGACTTTCCAGGCAGCCAGTTGTCTGTCAATTCGCTATGGAAGCTGCTTGATTGCACTTCCTACATATTAGGAGAACATTATTTCCTTCTCAAGTCTCTGATGGGGTTGAAGACTAGATAGTTATAGTCTTAGAATTAAGCTTAAGTTACTTAGGATTTAAGAAGACATTTTTAGGTCAGAAATTTTAGGTGGATAAATACAAGCTATAATAGAAAGTTATTTAGGTTTAAAAACCCCAAACTCATCAAGATAGAATAGATAATAGAATACTTTCTCCAAAGCTGCCAAATACAGATGGACTGGACATTGTGAGTATAAATCTTACCTAACAGTTTTCATAACTGTTTCATAATTGTTTATTATTGTTTTATAGTTTATTGTTATAAGAGAAAGAACATTTTATTGTACTAAAAGGAGGAAATATAGAATGAATCTCTTGTATCTGTATGGAAGCACCAATAAAAATCTAATAAATAGCGGAGGCAGGAAATAGTAGGTGGAACATCTGGCAGGCAGACAGAACCTTGGGATAGAGCCAGGCACAAGAGATTTGCTCAGCAAGATGTGAGAACAGACACATGGTACCTGAGCAGAGGTAACCAGCACGTGCCAGAACGTAGATTAGTATAAATAGATTATTTTAAGTTATGGGCTAGTCAGAGAAGAGTCTAGTATATGGCCTAGGTATTCGTAAAATATTTTGAGTCCTGTGAGTCATTATTCTGGGAGTTTGAGGTCAGGAGGAAAAACTACTGCAACATTTATTCATTTGTCTGCAAATTTCACGATGCCCTTGTTTGTAATATCTGAGTAGCATTTTTCAGTTGAGGGACATATGAGTTGTCTCCAGTTTCTGACTATTATGAATAAAGCCGCTATGAACATAGTTGAAGAAGTATCCTTGTGGCATTGGGGAGCATCTTTCGCATATATGCCCAGGAGTGGTATAGCTGGCTCTTGAGGTAGAACTACTATCAATTTTCTGAGAAACTGCCAAATTGACTTCCAAAGTGGTTATACAAGTTTGTATTCCCACCAGAAATGTGGAAGTGTTCTCTTTTCTCTGCTTCCTGGCCAACATATGCTACCACTGAGTTTTTAAAATAGCCATTCTGATAGATGTGAGATGGAATCTTAGGGTTGTTCTGATTTGTATTTCCTGATGCTTAGGGACACTGAACATTTCTTTAGTGTTTCTCAGCCATTGGAGATTTCTCTATTGAGAATTTTCAGTTTAGATCTGTACCCTATTTTTTAATTGGGTTATTTGGTTTGTTGGTATTTTCTTTTTAGTTTTTTTTTTATATATATATTTTGGATATTAGCCCTCTGTCAGAGGTAGTGTTGTTGAAGCTTTATTCCCATTTTGTAGGCTGCCATTTTGTCCTATTGACGATGTCCTTTGCCTTACAGAAACTTTTCAGTTTCATTAGTTCCCATTTATTAACTATTGATTTTAAATGCCTGAGCTGTTGGTACTCTGTTCAGGAAGTTGTCTCCTGTGCCAATGCATTCAAGGCTGTTCCCCACTTTCTCTTCTGTCAGATTTAGTGTATCTGGTTTTGTTTTGAGGTCTTTGATCCACTTGGACTTGAGTTTTGTACAAGATGATAAATATGGATCTATTTATATTCTTCTGCATGTAGACATACAGTTAGACCAGCAACATTTGTTGAATATGCTATCTTTTTTCCATTGTATGGTTTTGGCTTCTTAGTAAAACAACAACAACAAGTGTCCATAGGTATGTGGGTTTATTTTCTGGGTCTTTGATTTGGTTCCATTGATCAACCCTGTCTGTTTAAATGCCAATATCATGTGGTTTTTTATTACAATTGCTCTGTAGTACAGCTTGAAATCAGTGATGGTGATACCTCCAGAAGTTCTTTTATTATATAGGGCTGTTTTAGTTATCCTGGGTTTTTTGTTTCTTCATATGTAGTTAAGAATTGTTCTTGCAAGGTCTGTAAAGAATTGTGTTGAGGCACTTTGATGGGAATTGTGTTGAGTCTGTAGATTACTTTTGTAAGATGGCCTTTGTTAGTATGTTAATCCTGCCGATCCATGAGCATGGGGAGGTCTTTCCATCTTCTGATATCTTCAATTTCTTTCTTCAAAGACTTGAAGTTCTTTTCATTTTGCTTGGTTAGAGTCACACCAAGATATTTTATTTTATTTGTGGCTATTGTGAAGGGTGATGTTTCCCTGATTTCTTTCCTTTTTAAAAAATATTTATTTATTTATTCAGATTACAACTCAATTGTTATCCCATCACTTGTATCCTCCCTCCCTCCCACTTTCACCTCTTAATTTCTTTCTTAGCCTCTTTAATTTTTTGCATAAAGATGGATTACTTATTCTTTGAGCTAATTTTGTAACCAGCCACTTTGCTAAAGGTATTTATCAGCTATAGGGGTTCTCTGGTAGAATTTTTTGGAGTCACTTATATATATATACACTATCATATTACATGTGAGTGGTGATACTTTGACTATTTTTTCCAACTTAAATCTCTTTGTCTTCTTTAGTTGTCTTGTTGCTCTAATAGAACTTCAAGTACTATACTAAATAGATACAGAGAGGTTGGGTAATCTTATTTTGTCCCTGATTTTAATGGAACTGCTTTAAGTTTCTCTCCATTTAATTTGATGTTGGCTATTAATGATTATATAACATTAATATTGATGTATATTCCCTTTATTGTGTTTAGATATGCACCTTGTATTCCCGCTCTTTACAATACTTTTAATATGAAAGGAGTGTTGGATTTTATCAAAGGCCTTTTCAGCATCTAATGAGATGATCACGTGGTTTTTTTTTTTCCTTTCGGTTTATTTATATGGTGGATTAAATTGATGGATTTTCATATGTTGAACCATCCCTGCATCCTTGGGATGAAGAAGGACCCATTCTTAAAGAATGATGTGCTGGTGTTTTAAATTTTGCACTTTAGAATAATTTTTGAGCTTGACCCTGTTGGTAGTGGCTTATAGGTGCTGTTTTGTGGAAAGCTGAGGTTAGAGGATTGCCCCATCTCATACACTGAGATTAGAAAGTCCCTACCTTAAACACTGATCAATACAGTAATAATAAAAATAAATCAAGTACATTACAGTCACATAATTCTATTTGTTTTGTGAAAGCAGTTGTGTTTGAATCTATGGGGTCATTCTTGTAATCAAATCATTTGACAACTTGTTTTTTCTTTCCTTTATAAAAGAGATACATTATTGAATGAATGAAACATATTTGTGTCTTTTCGAGTTGGCTGTTTTAAGGTAGACTTTTAGACATGTGGCTAATGTGCCACTGGAATTCATGTTTATTAATTACTGGCGTTGTCCCACGTACACATGGCAAGTCCTTCCCAGTTATATGCAAATCATTTCTTCTTGTTTTGTTTTTGTTTTTTTAATATATTTTTCATATTTTCTTTTTTACATATACATCTATATTATTCTACATATATATAATAGGAAGAAGAACCATGATACAATCAAGAATTATATAAATGTTACATTCTTAGTGTTTTGGCTATTTGTATTTGGCAGCCTTGAAGAAGACATCTTTCTTATCTTGGTGCATCTAAATTCTGAATGTAAATCAGTCTCTATCACATTTTGTCATTATCAACTTAAAACATCCATCTAGACCTAAAAACACCTTAACCCCTAAACAACTAAGCTTCATTGTAAAACTAAACTATCTGGTCTTCAATTGCATCAGAGACTTGAGAAGGAGTAAATTTGGTTATCTGAGTATGCCGGGAGTGCAGGTTAGTAGCTTTCCAAATGAAAAGATGTCAGAGACAGTTTGCTACCCAAAACTCTCTATAATGTTGGAGCATCTTCTTCAGCCTTCTGGACCAATATACTGGACTGACATATTTGTGAGGCAGGGACTATGGAGGATTTGCTTACCCTGTCTTGGCAGAGTTTGGCAGTCGACTCTACCTGCATCCAAGCTTGCCCCTTTTTAGGCAGAATTCTGTCTGTGGTATGGAATACTACTCAGCTATTAAAAACAAGGAATTCCCGAAATTTGTGGATAAATGGATTGAGCTAGAAATGATCATAATGAGTGAGTTAACCCAGAAGCAGAAAGAATCAAATGGTATATACTCACTTATATCTGCATACTAGCCCAAGGGCATGTCCCACAAAAGCCTTCACTTACCAGGAAACTGGGACAGAGGGGAAGGCATCCTATTGGGACTCTAAATGAGAGACGCATGGGAGAACAGCAAAATAAAAGGATCCAGAGGGTCCTAGAAATCTACAAGTAGAACAATATGATAGGCAGATTTGGGCCCAGGGGTCCCGCTCAAACTAAGGCACCAGCCAAGGACAATACAGGAGGTAAACTTTAAACCCCTTCCCAGATCTAGCCAATGGTCAGAATATTCTCCACAGTTGAGTGGAGAGTGTGATACGACTTTCTCACGTACTCTGGTGCCTCACATTTGACCATGTCCCCTGGAGGGGGAGACCTGGTAGCACTCAGAGGAAGGACAACAAGTAGCCAAGAAGAGACTTGATACCCTATGAGATATATAGGGGGACGTAATCCCCTCAGGAACAGTCATAGGGGAGGGGAATAATGGGAAAATGGGGGGGGAGGAATGGGAGGATACAAGGGATGGGATAAACATTGAGATGTAACAAGAATAAATTAATAAAAAAAAAATGCTGATTTAAAAAAAAAAAAAAAAGAAAGAAATGAGGACATTTTGCTCAGTGGCTTGTTTGCCACATTTGAAGCCATCTCCATAATGAGGTTCTTTGATGTTCATCATCCTCTTTGAGGTAAGCTGGGTGTTGCCAGGAGTTAACCTGTCTCATTGTCAGTGAATCTTTAAAATAATAAAAACCATTTCTTTAAAGAACAAGTGATACTGCCTCAGGTTCATACTGTGAGACCTTGTCTCAAACAACAGAATTAGAGCTTCCTGAGAACCCTATAAATAGTATAATCACTCCATGGAAACATGTCTTAAATTGAAGAAATTAAATCTTTTTGCTCATAAAAAAAACAAAACAAAAACAAAAACAAATGATACTGTTTACATAAATTATACACACACACACACACACACACACACACACACACACACACTACCTTTTCCATTAATACTTTTAAATCTATGTACATATTTTATGGAGTTTAAAATGTTTCCAAACTTGGAGATAGCTAATATCAAACTTTTTATTTAACTCAGAATATATATTCAGCTGTCCCATTCCAAACATAAAACAGGGTCTGATCTATAATTGCTGTTTTTTGTTTTGTGTAAAACATACTACAACTACATTTTTCCTTATCTTAAAAAGGAATCCGTGTGTTGGGAAGATGGCTCAGTCGGCAAAGTGCTTTCTGTTCAAGCATGAAGACTTGAGTTTCGATCCATCCCCAGCACCTAAGCAAAAAGCCAAGTGTGGAAGCAGCTCCTGGGCAGCAGAGACAGGAGTTACAGTCATTACAAAACCAAACCAAACCAAATTAAAAAACAAACAAACAAACAAAACTAGTAAAGAGCAATATAGGAAGCCACTCAAAGTCAACCTCTGGTCTTCACATGCATACACACACAGACACACACATACATGAATATGTTGTGTACATGCATATACCACCACATACACAAAAATCAAATACAATCCACCATAGGCATGCAGTCCAAAATGGTGATTATGTCTGAGGGAGCAGAAAGAAGAGAATAGTGAGTAAAGGAAATGGTGTCTTTAACTATAAAATAATTTTATTAAAGGTAATTCAAACACAAAAATTCCAGATGACAGAAAAATATTCATTTATCTTTGGTACTTAACTTCCTGTTTTTGCAGAAATAATGATTGATGAGGAATGAAATTAAAAATAGGAAGCCGGGAGTGGTGGTGCATACCTTTAATCCCAGCACTCGGGAGGCAGAGGCAGGGGGATCGCTATGAGTTCGAGGCTAGTCTGGTCTACAGGCAAGTCCAGAGCAATCAAGGGTATATAGAGTGACCCTGTCTTGAAAAACAAAACAAACTGAAACAACAACAAAAAGAGTAAACATGGTATTGAGGTATGGTAGAGCATGCCTTTAGTCTCAGCACTTGGGAGGCAGAGGCACATAGGTTTTGGGGGTTCTAGGCAAGCCGGGGCTACATAGTGAGTCCCTATCTCAAAGCAACAACAACAACAACAACAACAACAAAGGTATTGGAAGGGGGATAGTCAGGAGATACATGCATAAAGATATGAACTGTAACCCTAGAATAGAAATAGTGTAAGGGAACTGTTGAAATGCTACAGTTAACCAGATTCAACTATTGGTTTGTAAATTAGGACCTCACACACCTTGATGCACTGTTTCATTCCTTGGGTCTTTGGTTGGTTCGTTGGTTGGATGGTTGGTCCACATGTTGGTCCTTCACTTGAGGATTTCATCTCTGCAAGGATAAGGATAATTTAGTAGGGTAAGTTAGTCAGGAAGAAGGTGACTGTAGAAGGAACCCACAGAGATTGGGCGGTACACATTTATTACAGACTTCTCAACCTTGCTTTGGATAATAACTTACTGCCACTGTATTTATTAATCTAGTTAATATGAATCTCAGCGATGCTTTCATGCAAGCCTGGAAGGTAGCAGAGCGAGCCTTATAATTCTGTGTCTCAATCTTTGTGACCTTTCTTTGATTGGAATTCACGTTTGAAGCCACTGCTCATTTCTCTCCAACCTTTTCATCTAACCTTCAGTCAGTTTGGAGAGAGCCCTTCCCTCACCCCCGGGACCTTTCTAAAGGAAATTCTTAATAGAATTTCTAGTCTACTGTTAGAGTTCAGATTGTTATGGCTGTACCTGGGAGTCTGCAGGAGCTTCTGAACTATCTATCTTCAATATCTTTTTTATTCTTACTCCTCACAAACCCATTATTTCTGAAAACTAAGAGAACACTAAGTGCCAAAGGGAGTAAGCCAAACAAATACAATTCACAATTTGTTAGGGGAAAAAAAATCACTCCAATCTTTTCATTCGGTAGTAAAGAGATAGGATAGAGATATTCCCCAGCATCCAGGGGAATACAGAACTTGTTTGGAGGCCTCTTATTTTTATTTTGCAGTCCCAACTTCCTCTTCTTCTTCTTCTTCTTTTTTTTTTTCCCCCGAGAGGAGGTTTCTCTGTGTAGCCTTGCCTGTCCTGGATTCACTTTGTAGACCAGGCTGTCCTCGAACTCACCGCGCATCTGCCTGCCTCTCCCTCCCGAGTGCAGGGATAAAAGGCATGCGCCACCCGCCCAGCTTCCTCTTCTTCCTTTTTAACATGAAGATGAATGATATGCAGGAGTTATGCAGGAATGGAGCACCTCCCAGCTACCCGTAGTTATACCTCAGGATTAGTCATGAAGTAGAAACCCTGCAATCAGTTGGTAGCCGGCTCTACCAATCACGCTGAGTCCTGCAACGTGCAATCATTGGGTGGAGTTGAAAGAAACCCCGAGGAAAGGTGGATCCAGGGCAGCCTTCGTTTCCACTCCTGTTCCTTCCTTGATGGGACAAGAACTGTGGTTGAAGCTAGTTTGACGGCATGGGAGAGAAATGATCTGTCTGCCTATTGTTTTGCTTTTGTTTTTTCTATTCCTTCCATAGTCGACTAGAGTAAATTCGACCAAGCCTCTCCTGGAAGAAAGGGCAAGGTCGCTCCTTGATTTGGCTTCCGTTTCAGCTGGATCCAGGTCATCCCACTCATACCAACACTGGATGTTGATTTTAGTCCTAAACTTCCTGCACCTGCATCCTGAAGGGCCCATGTAGGGCCACAAGGTCCTTGGCCTTGGCTCACAAGGACAGAGGCAGCTCCTGGGAAGCAGAGGCTGCCCGTGGCTGAGATGATAGGGAAAGAAGGAAAGAGGGCACATCCAAGAGGGTAGTACCAGTCGATGGAACCTCCCTGTCCCCTTGGCACCCCACTCACTCTCCTGGGCTTTCCTTCCATTTGGCGCCACTGTGGGCTCCTACTTTCCTAATTGTAGTTTATAAAGACCAATTTCGCAATGAGTTGGCACATAAATTGAGCCTGCACTTTTTTTTTTTTTTTTTTTTTCCACTGCAGTTTGGTTTTTAATAGCTTGATTAGGTAAGACATCCAACTCGGGAAAATTGCTTTGTTTCAAGGAGGCATTTAGGGCAACAGAAGAAAACAATCTTTATAATGTAGCATACTTAAAGGAGATTCGGCTACCATGCAGCAATTAAAAAATTCAAATCAGATAGAGTGGGCTTAATAATGTGGATCAGGGGTCCCGAGGTCCTCCTGGCGTATGGTGAGCACACCTTCCTTCTCACTCTGAGCTGGTGATTTTTTGTCACTGAAACAAATGAAGCAGTTAGAAAAAGAATGCCTCCACCATATCCTACAGGGAGCAGGAAGTAGGTGGGTGTATTCTGTTTTCCAGCTGAAAACTATATACAGAGCTGACTACCTAAAACCGAAGCCAACTTTAGGATGCCTTCCATCTTCTCGACTGCGATGGTCCTATCCCCAGTGTATCTTCACATCTCTCTCTTCTAAACATCCTTGGAACAATCCAGTTCCTCCTCCTTTTCTACTGTAGTTCTCAAGATGACTAGAGATGATGCTGGGGACATGTTGTAGGAGAGACCTTTCCCGAGAGATGAAACATGCCCTTAGCTACTCACCCCAGAAAGGAGCCAGCCCATGAATCCCATTTTCTCCTTACATGTCTATAGTCATGGTATTGTTAGTGCAAATCATCAATATATGAGTTTATAGGGGACAAAATTCAGCTTAAAACACACTTTGCCACCTACTCCACTCCAACCACACTGGCTCCACTGTGGTCCCTTAAACATCCCAAACTTTGCCTCCTTGGGTCTTGACTTGCTATCTTCTTTATCTTGACCTCTTTACCCTAGACATATTTTTTACAACTTTTAAAATTATATTTCTTTTTTACATATACATTTATATTATTATACATAAATAAAACTACATACAGCAAGAAGAACCACGAAACAATTTGAGATTATATAAATGTTACATTCATGGTGTTTTGGCTATTTGTATTTGGCAACCTTGGAGAAAACATCTTTCCTATCTTGGTGAGTCTAAAATTCTGAATGAAAATCATTATCTATCATATCTCATCTCTATCAACTTAAAACATCTATCTAGACCTAAAAACATCTTAACCCCTAAACAACTAAGCTTAATTGTAAGACTAACCTATCTGGTCTTCAACCCCACCAAAGACTTGAGAACAAATAAAACTTAATTACCTGAGTAAACCAGAAGTGCAGGTTAGCAGCTTCCAAAATGAAAAATTGCCTGAACAGTCACCCAAAACTCTAAAATGGTGGCACATCATCTTCAGCCTTTGGGCCCAATATATCTGACAGACAATTTGTGAGGCAGGAACTATTGAGGACTTGCTTAACCTGTCTTAGCAGAGTTTGGCCATGGACTCTGCATATATCCGAGCTTCCCCATTTTTAGGTAGAATTCTGTCTGCGGGAGAAATGAGGACTTTTGCCCAGTGGCTGGGCAGAATCCATACAATGAAGATAGCATCTTCAACAAATGGTGCTGGTCTAACTGGATGGCTACAGGTGGAAAAAGGCAAACAGACCCATATTTATCACCATGCACAAAACTAAAGTCCAAGTGGATTAAAGACCTCAACATAAAACCTGATACACTAAATCTGTTAGAAGAAAAAGTACAGAAGAGCCTGTAACTCATTGGCACAGGAGACTACTTCCTGAACAGAACACTAATAGCTCAGGCTCTAAGATCAACAATTAATAAATGGGACCTCATGAAACGGAAAAGCTTATGTAAAGCAAAGGAAACAGTCAATAAAACAAAACAACAGCCTACAGACTGGGAGAAGATCATCACCAAACCTACATCTGACAAAGGACTAATATCCAAAATACATAAAGAACTCAAGAAATTAAACACCACCAAGCCGAATATCCCAATTTTAAAATGGGGTACAGAGCTAAACAGAATTCTCAACAGAGGAATACTGAATGGCTGAGAAACACTTGAAGAAATGTTCAACATCCCTAGTCATCAGGTAAACGCAAATCAAAATGACTCTGAGATTTTATCTTACACCTATCCAAATGGCTAAGATCAAAAATTCAAGTAATAGCATATGCTGGTGAGGATGTGGAGAAAGGGGAACACTCCTCCATTGCTGGTGGGAATGCAAACTTGTACAACCACTTTAGAAATCAATATTGTACTATCTCAGGAAATTGGGAATAGGGCTACCTCCACTCCTTGGAATATACCCAAAAGATGCTCCACCACACAACAAGGATATTTGCACAATTATGTTTACAGCAGCCTTGTTCAAAATAGCCAGAATATGGAAACAACCTAGATGTCCCTCAACCAATGAGTGAATGAAGAAACTATGGTTCACTTACACAATGGAATACTATTCAACATTCAAAAACAAGGAAATCTTGAAATTTGCAGGCAAATAGATGGAACTGGAGACAATCATTGTGAGTGAGGTAACCCAGACCCAGAAAGACACAAATGGCATATTCTCACTCATAAGTGGATATTAGTCACTTAATACAAGATAACCACACTACAATACAGAGACTGATGCACCAACCAAGGTCCATGTATGATGTGGACCTAGACCCTCTGCTCAGATGTAGTAGATAGACAGCACAGACTCCTTGTGGGTCCCACAATATGGGGAGTATGGACTACCATAGATATTTTAACAGCTCACTCTACCCTGACCTTCATGTGGGATAATCCTTAAAACCATAGACTCTGGAGTCACACTATTTTGTATATACCAACTGGATATGACCTTGGACAAGGAATTCTATGACTCTGTGCTTTGATTTTCTTGCCATGACATGGAAGCAATAATGGCATTTCCCCTAGGCAATTAGTGCGAGTATTAAAATAACCTCAGATGCACAAAGCACAGAGTCTGGCACTAAGAGATATTCAAGTCAGGGTTGAGATTATGGTTGCCATAGCTGCCTAATAATTTTTAATGATTTATTTTGGTCTTTTTAAAAATTTGTTCACTTTACATCTAATTGTATCCCAGTCCCATTCCCCCTCCCACATCCCCCACTCATAAAGAGGAAGCCCTCCCCTCCTAATATTCTGACCTCAGCCTATCAAACCTCGTCTGAACTGTCTGTATGCTCTTCTTCTGTGGCCTGGCAAGGCCGCTCCACCAGGGGGAAGTGAGCCACGAGTGGGTACCCTAATATCTTATTTAACCAAAGGGATGTTGTGCCTAGCAACATCCCTGAGCTTTGGTGACTGGAGAGTCAGAGAGATAATTAGATGTGAACAAGATGGGAGAAGCCGATGAATAGAAAGCAGAACTCAAAATGTTACCTTATTAGGGAGGTTGTCCCTTGCCATACTAAAATATCTCAAACACACACACACACACACACACAGAGAGAGAGAGAGAGAGAGAGAGAGAGAGAGAGAGAGAGAGAGGAGAGAGAGAGAGAGAGGACGAGGAGAGAGGAGAGGACAGACAGAGAGAGAGAGAGAGAGAGAGAGAGAGAGAGGGCGAGCGACAGACACACACACAGAGAGAGAGAGAGAGAGAGAGAGAGAGAGAGAGAGAGAGAGAGAGAGAGACTCTGACTTCTCTATTCTGGTGTTTCCATTTACTATTCCTCATGTATGAATATGTGTTTGTTTACGGTCTGCCTTTATTATAAATTGTTGTGTAACAACAAGCCGCACCAAGGCTGGAATGTTGCCTCTTTTATCTTTAAAGGCTAAGAGGGGCTGTGGAGTCTAGCTCAAAGAAACGGTAGATGTATAGATGTACTGTTCTGCAACCAGACTTCCATGGACCCATCTCTGTGGAGGGGCAAGCACTGTACTTGAAAAACAGAGAAAGGTCACCAACAGCAACACCAACAGCTTTCTGCAAAGGTGTGTGTAAGCAGTTTCTTTTGAAGTAGTTTCCTGAGAGATAAAAGGATTCCCCCTCACCCCCCCTCCCCCGCAGGGACGTTTACTAAAATTCAGGAAGTAAACAACTGAATAGCTTCAGAAAGTTCCTGAAACTCACCAGATATACCAGGCCCTTCTTTCCCCTGTGCAAATACAAATAGTAAGGACTGCCGAGAGACAACCCCACCCACCCACCCCCCCGCCCCGCCTTGGACTAGCTATGCTGCCTGGAAGGGGAAGAGGCCAACTGAACTAAAAAAGACATAGAGATCGGCCAAATTACCTAGAAAAGATACTCCAAACTGCTGAGCTGCTTGCTGAGTACACTGCGGGCTTCCAGCTTTAGTGAGCCATCACTCACAGTGGGTGGGCTTTGGTGATGCAGCTGTCTTTGAGTCATTTCTGCTCCTGTAAGTAACCCCTTACCCATACTCCTGTAAGCAACTTGTCTGTCTGGTCCCCTTAGGCCAATAGAGAGTGGCACTATTAGGAGGTGTGGCTTTGTTGGAGGAAGTGTGTCGCTGGGGGGGCGGGCTTTGAGGTCTCAGAAGCTCCAGCCAGGCCCAGTGTCACTCTCTCTTCCTTCTGTGCCAATCCAGATTTAGAACTTTTGGCTACCCCTCCAGGGCCATGTCTGCCTGGGTGCTGCTCTGCCTCCCACCATGGCAATAATGGATTAAACCACTGAACTGTGAGCCAGCCTCAATTCAATGTTTTCCTCTATAAGAGCTGCCATGGACATGGCTTCTCTTCACATCAATAGAAACCCTAAGACACAACCCTAATCAAATTCATGGATTCTACAAGCTGGAATTTGGTGGTGTCCTTACTTTGGTCTGTTGTCAGTCCCCCATCTGGAATGAATAGGGGTTTGTTCCTATCTCCTAAGGAATAGTATCACACAGCAAATAGAGACAGGACCTCTCTAGAATATAGCAGTGGGGTGATATAAGGGGACAGCGCCAATTTAGTAACTTCCCCAGGGTGTAGTCATGGACATGCTCTCTTGGAGGTGACTTAACATTGTGATAGCTCACAGAGATGGCTGATGGCAGTAGTGATATGTTATGGGGCCAGACCCATAGCTCAGGCAGCCTCAGTAGCTAGCTGCTCCAGCCATCTTTTGTGGCCATGGCTCCTTTGGATGGTGGTGGGAGCATCCTGGATGGGAGGTCCAGCTGTGTTGTGACAGTGCTGAGCTTTTAGTGGGTTCCTTGCTCATTAGCAGCAGTGCTGATGGGGGAGCCACCAGTGAGAAGGCTTGAACTACCTCAGCTTGCAAGGTGTTTTAGAGTTTTCTTTGCTTATAAGGCCGAAGCTTTGTCCTTTACATACACACACACACACACACACACACACGCACACACGTGTACATGCACACAAAAGCTCTTTGTGGCTTCTTTTTGACATCCCCAAGTGGCCAGCATCACCCCTCCTTCATATTAGTGTCATTACTAAATAAAACAAGGGATATTTGAACATAAACACTGTGTGGGTGGCCTATAACACATGGACATCTCACTAAAGAGTGGTTCTCAGTATCCCATCACACCACTTAACACACAAGTTAAAGTGTCCACATTTTTTTTTTATTTGTGGAAAATTCCATCTAGGATTGCTAGACACTCCCTAGTAGCAGACTCAGGGTACCAGAGAACAGCGTTTTTGTTGTTGTTTTGTTTTGTTTTAATAACCAGCTGTCATGGATGCCCCCAAAACCTGTGGGAGCGATGGCAGAGAGTCTCAGGAACCTGGAGACTTGGTAACTATAGAGGAGCAAGAGACAGAGCAAGAATGGTTCTGTTAATAGAACCCTCATGTGGCCTGAGAAGACTTGGGTCAAACACTGCTGGGCCTCTTCTGTGGTCCTTGGGCACAGCCCGCCTTGGTATGCTCTCTACAGGGCAGCAAGGGGGAAAATCTGAACACTCCACCGGGTTCTGTGGGTGAGAAACACTCAGCTGAGGCTGGAGATGGGAAGAATGTGGACGCTACTTTTCTGTCCCCTCAGTGGTGAGACTATGTTTTCTGCACTCTGGAAAATGTCACTCCTCCTTTCCTCCCTGCCTTTATCATCCGTCCCCCGCCCCCATGCCACCTGCCTTTAAAACCATGTGGTGACCCACTTCCTACCCTAACCTTCCCCCTGCCTGAAGACCCACGGCAATCCCTGCCTGCTGACTCACAACCTTGACTAATGCAAATGCCTATCTTCCACTTGTAGGGCTACTTCATGGTTTTTAAAAAGCTTTTGAATTGTCTCATTTAAATTTTATAACAATTCTGAAGGGCTGACAAGGCAGAGGCCATTAAGATCTTTTTTCTTTTCTTTTCTTTTTAATACGGAGAAAAACCAGACTAAAAAGAGCCTGAGAGCTGGTCTTGCTTTTTCTGCTAAACAGTGGGAATGTTTCTATGCCTCAGTTCATCATCTGTAGCATGAAAAGACTGAACTAAAATGACCAGTTTTCAAATAGTTTCTTTCTTTTTTTCACTGTAGACTACAAATGAAATATATTCTATATAATTTCCCAACAGAACTGCATGTCCATAAAACACTAGAGACACAGTTTCAGAAAAGTTATCCCTAAGAAACACAGCATTCTAATTTTTAAAAATTTATTAGATTTAGTTTTTAAGTTGCTCTTGGTGATCCACCACAGTGGTTTCAGGGTCTAATTACTCAAGCAAAGCAACATCTATTTCCCAAGCTTCAGTTTCTCCATCTATAAAATGGGAGCAACAGGGTCTGGTGGGATGGCTCAGCAGGTTGTGTTTCTTGCCACAGTGGAAAATAAGAGCTAGTTCTACACAGACAGGGAAGGAGGCTCCAGATACAAGCCAGCCGGGATTTAACCACACGCATTTTCCTCCAAAATGGCCTACTTCTTGGTTCTCACCCAAAACCCTTTGGGTGAGCTTTCTCAGGTGGGAATTTTTCATTTCCTTACAATAACCAATCAGCTTCTTGTTTTCACTTAAACAGACCAATCAGTCAAACCAGAGAGAGAGAGAAACCTATCCCATGCTCTACCTAACAAAATATAAAAGCCAAGGCTCACCAAGATGGTGCGTCGATGCAGGCTCTGAATTGCTTCTCGACATAGGGAGTCTGTTTCTCTCCACTATGTAGAACATTCATTTTGTTTTGTTGTCTGGCTTTTTTTTTTTTTAGACCTGATTTTATGTGTATGAGTGTTTTGTCTGCGTGTGTGTCTCAGTGCTACGTGCATGCAGTGCCTTCAGAGGCCAGAAGAAGGTGTTGGATCTCCTAGGACTGGAGTGAAAGATGTTTGTGAGCCGCCATTTGGGTAGGTGCAGGGAATTGAATCCAGGTCCTTTGGAAATGTAGGCAGCGCTTGTAACTGCTGAGCCATCTCTCCAACCCTTGTTGCTTTAGTTTTTAGTATATCTGGATGGCGTGCCCTGACTGCAAACTCCTCCTTTTCCATTTACTTAGAGGTGTCGCTATGGAACTGAGAAAAGACCCCCAGGCTGCATCACCACAAGCTTGATGATATGAGCCTGATCTGGGAAGAAAAGGTCAATTCCCACAATTTATCCTCTGACTTATGCATGTGTGTGTGTGTGTGTGTGTGTGTGTGTGTGTGTGTGTGTTTATCACAAATTCAATACAAATTTTTAAATAGGGACAATAGGACATCATTGATAGTACTTCTTTTTTATCTATGGGGGCACGCCCTTATCACGTGCCCCACTCCCAGCCCCGTGAGGGCCGGAATTCAGATGGTACTGAATTCTTATGAAATTACCCATCACTATGGTGGTAACTTTTGTAATATGAGAAAAGGAACAAAAGTAGCACAAATTTCATTTTCCCTCTTCACAACTTCAAGGATAGAAGGTTTATTACTACAGTTCTTGGCAGCCTCTGCCCACAATTTCTTTCTTTGCTTCTGAGGCTGAGACCCTTCACCTTTTCTCTTAGAGGAAGACCCTTTATGGCTTCTCTCTGGCATCTGACCCACCAGTGCCACTCCCCTTGCAAGGTGGTGCCATTGTTAAGTAAAGAAGAGTTCCTTATGCATGAGCACTGTGCCAGTAGCTTGTACTGTCTGGATTCACCAAACAAAAGGGTGGTTCTTCATTCTCCACAGTTGAGTGGAGAGTGGGATATGACTTTCTCACGTACTCTGGTGCCTCACATTTGATCATGTCCCCTGGAGGGGGAGGCCTGGTGGCACTCAGAGGAAGGACAGCAGGTTACCAAGAAGAGACTTGATACCCTATGAGAATATATAGGGGGAGGTAATCCCTCTCAGGAACAGTCATAGGGGAGGGGAATAAGGGGAAAATGGGAGGGAGGGAAGAATGGGAGTATACAATGGATGGGATAACCATTGAAATGTAACAAGAATAAATAAAAATTAAAAATAAAATAAAATCACTGTAGGAATGGAAAACAAAAAAAAGGGTGGTTCTTGTCCCAGTAGAGATGGCATATGAGATTTCCTCACATGACTTTAAACAATACACAATTTAAGATGTGCAGTTTTTCTATCCTTACCATTTTCCAATTAATATTTTCAGATTTCAGTTGGCCACAGATAACTGTAATCTCAGAAAATGGAGCCCCCCAAAAGAGAGGCAGGAGACTATGACATAAGGTTGTGCTAGAATTAAATCTAATTCTATCTCTGGGTTTAGCTCCGAGTTGATGCTAAGTTTTACCCCTGTGACCTAATAGATGACTCTAGACTCTGCCCAGTACTAAATCACATTATAAATGAATACACAAATATTCTAGGGTGGTGGAGGATTAAAGTGGTCATAATACCAGAATTCTAGCTCTGCTGGTTACTTCAACCTTCCTCTGTGGGTGCTAGAAATAAATGCAGGGACAGTCACGTGGCACCTATATGCCTTGGGGGACCAAGAAAAACAGCTTATGCATGGAAAAGTTATAATACCTCAGTGTGGCCGGATCTGAGTGAGGGAGTCACGTTATTTTAAGTGCCCTCAAGCAGACACATACTAAATGTTCATATGATTATACATGTGGCAGATCTGCGAAGGACAAGAGTGCTATGATGAGAACTAGATCAAATATGTAACCACATAGGACAATGGCAAGGCTGGCAGAATGACGGTATGCCCTTGATGAGGCCACTCCGGGACAAGCACATCTGCCTTTGATGAAGCAGCCCTTGTGCCTCTGGAGAACATTAGCACTAAGGCAGAGCACCATAACCCATCATTGCGTGGATGGCTACTGACAAACGCACAGGATGTAACTGAGCTTTAACTCAAGTCAAAGGAGGTCCCCAGAGACAAGAGCTAGCCTGATACATGGCAATTACAAGACAAGTGACTTTAGAACGGAGACAATAACATTATTTAGGCAGCAGAAGGGTTACCTAACTGGTACATCATATGATGGGATATGTCTTCCAGAATTTAATAACGTTTATATCATCTGAATCTAATTGTGAGGTCATTTGCAAAATCAAGTTACTACACAGCATCTTTGAAAATGACTCATGTTCCTAGGACTTTAGCACAAATGGTCATCTGCATTATCCCTGAAGGGTGTTCTGTGTGTCATGAAACAAAGCTCGTGGAAGATCTGTCACATGTTATAAGACCTGGGCTAGTGACGGCTGCCTGCAGTGATGGAGAAAAGAGACATAGCAAAAATGTTACCCAAGCAGGTAGAGGAGGCTGCAAGTTCTACCCTGGAATATGCCTACGACTGTCTAACCTGTCTCTGTTAAAGCAAAACCAGAAGTCACTGTTTAGAGATACCCCAAGGCCAAATGCCCACAGCCAAAGAACTCAAACTCAGGTGATTGTGATGTCCCCCAGATGCTCAAATCACAAACACAAACATTGACTTTACATTCTTGATGGCATGGTTACTCTCTTATACTTTAAGTTAGGTTCTTTTGGTGCTTAAGAAAAACTTCTTCCAAGCTAATTTGAAGTCTTTTGGATTGTGATCCATACATTTTATTGCATGACAGTTCCCTTTAAAAATTAAATCTGATCTGACTTTGCCTCTGTCATCTTATTTCTACTCTCATAATTTATGCAAACACACATGCAAATGAGTGTGTGCACGTGCTCACATATACTCCTATCTGGCCTTGTTTCTCTTTGCCCCAGTCAATTCCAGCCATTCTGACCTGTGGTGGTCCTTGGAGCACACGAAACATGTTCTAATTAGCTCACCCCTGCCGTGTTTTAGTGTCTAACCCCAAATGGTACTTTCCCCATAAGGCTTGTCCTATATTACCTAAAATTATAATTCATGGCTCATTTTTTTAGTATGAATGTGTGTGCCTACTTCTTACATCCTGGACCCTTACTAATTAGCACACAATCTAGTGCTAGTCTTTCTCGCTTGCAACCACAGAAGTCACATCATCACAAGGATTTTCATATGTTATATCTGGCACACAGCAGTTCTCAGCCTGTGGGTTGCAACCCCTTTGGGGGTCACATATTAGATATCCTGCACAGCAGATATTTACGTGATGACTCAACACAGTAACAAAATTACAGTTACGAAGTAGCAGCAAAACAATTTAATGGTTGGGGATCAGCACAACAGGAAGAACTGTATTGGAAGGGAGCAGCATTAGGAAGGCTGAGGACCACTGTGCTATAGTATCCTCCTTGCCTAAACGAGTGAACAATGATCAATGTTGTCTGGTCAGCACCAGCTGTCAACTTGATCCAAACACAGAGTACTCTAGTAAGAGGGAATGTCAGCTAAACAACGGCCTCCATTAGATTGGCATATCTGCGGAACATTTTCCCACTTGCTTATTTATGTAGAAGGACCCAGCCCACTATGGGCAGTGCCATTCCTAGGCAGGTGAAAGCAAACTGAATACACACCATGGAGAGCGAGCCAGTAAGCAGCATTTTTCCATGGTCTCTGCTTCCGAGTTCCTGCCTCTGAGTTCCTACTCTAGATTCCTTCCTTGATAGACTGAAGCCAAAATAAACCCTTTCCACCCCAAGTTGGTTTTGGTCCGTGTTTTATCACACCAATAAAAAGCAAACTTCTAGAAAAGATGCCCAGTAAACATTCTATGACTCTAAGCCTCCAGGCAATAGAAAGCATAGGCTGTGGGCAAGATAGGAGAGCCCTGACAGGGAGGTCATTAGCCTCCATACTAGAAGAATATTGGAGAGGGACAAAAGGAAGTGAGGGGAACAGATTCTGCAGAGTTCTGGGGACCAGGATTCCTGCTCCGTTGCCAGAACATGAAGCCTCCAGCAGGGGATGTATGTGAGGTGCATCTACTGCGCCCAGAGGACCAAAAATCAAGGTTTCTATTAGTTGCATAGCCACCCAGAGAGGCACAGAATTGAAGATGGGTGCTCCTGAACCCCTCATCCATCGATGCCTAGCTGTTGATGGTGCATTCTTATGTAGACCTAGTACCTGTTTCTATGGATGTTGAGTTTATGGTTACAACAGCTGTGTCTTGTGTAGTAGGATGGCATTTCTAGCCCTTCCATTAACCATCTGGCTCTTACACTGTTTCTGTAGGGGCCCCATCCTAATGATAGATTAGGGAAAAGTGGAGCAGAGAAGACTTGCTTTCAGTTGTGTATCCACTAGTGATCCTACTGGACTCCAGTAGAGAGTTTTACTCCAACCGTCACTCAGATGGCCCTGGATAAACTAAATGGAGCATAAAACAAAATCAAAAGTCATGAAAATGGGGAAAAGATAGGTTCATAGGTGGATATTCATAAGGATATGAGGAAGATAAGAGATGGTAGTGGGTGGGGGAGTGAGTAGCCAGAAGAAATTATATATGTGTATATAAATGCCAGAAAACTAACTTAATCAAAATATCCCATGTTAAAAAAAAAAAAAAAAAAAAAAAGATGGTTCCCCTGACTGAAGAAGGGAGGGCCTGGGGTAATCTGGGTGAACAGGTTGTCTCCCTTTGAAACCTTGTGATTGTGCTCCACAGAGCTGTTGGAAGAAAGGTTAAAATCAAGTTAGGTAAACATATAGTTATGTCTCTCCTCTACCAGACTCCAAAGATAACCACTAATATTTTCAGGAATGAAATTAATTTTAAAGACATGTTGGTCATGTGCTTGGCTGAAAGTCCAGCTTTGCCCCCTGGAGCATGGGATACGCATTTAGTGTCCTCTACTGACCTTGCATGTGTTTCTGTAGGGAAATTAGAGATGCATTAAGTGGCTGCACACAGCAGAATAATTGCCATGGCAACCGGAGGCCCATCACCTGAGCTTTCTTCCAAACTGATTTATCAAGAGTGAATTGCAGATGATCTCACAAAATGGAAGATGGAAAAATTCACATTCTCTCTCTCTCTCTCTTTCCTCCTTTCTCATGGTTTGGTATCTGGGTTCTAAAAGTAGCTCTCTCATATCTCGTTTTTCTAAAATTATTCTAAATATGTATTTTTTTTTCCTTCTCAGAGTTGCTGTCTGACTCATGGAGCCTGTGCTTGATGAGGTGAGGGACTAGGATAAAGTCAGCACACAGCAGTTCCCTTGGGGGTCAACCCACATGTCTTACATTGGCACGGCTGGCAGAATGACGGTGTGCCCTTGACGAGGCCACTGCGGGACAAGCACATCTCAGCTCTGTTAAAGGGGCTCCATGACCTTGTCAACTCACTGTTTCGGATGAGCTATGACCAAGATTAAAAGAGTTGTCATGCCAGGCTGCTTCTGGACTTAAAGTTGCATGAATGAATAAACAACGTCTTTCTGACCACAGCTTTACAGAGGTTTGTTTTCCCTCGAATCCATAATTTGATAGAGAAAACAGTAAACATGAACTGACCTGGAATATGGTTCATATAATGGGTTCTTTGGTTGCTATGGTGATTACTCAGCTATTACTTGATGGCTCTTCTGTAAACAGTTCCAACACATGAATAAACATAAAAGACCAACTATGAGTGTAGAAAAAAAAATTTATTCCCGAGAGCCTCTCTCTTGCTCTCTCCTCCCTCCCTCCCTCCCTCCCCCCTCCGTGTGCTGTTTGATTTGTTTTTGTTTTAAAGCAGGTCTCGTTACATAGCTCAGACTAGCCTTAAACCCAAAATCTTGCCTTATCCCCCAAGTACTGAGATTGTTAGCAAGCACCATTGCATTTTAGACAAATAGCCCTCCCAGCCACACTGAGAAACAGCTCACTCCAAGGATTTCCCCATAAGTAAATGAAATGCCATAAGCTTCAACAGGTTTGTTGGATTGTTCATGGGTAGCAACTGTGTCTGGGGAGGACAACTTGGCGGCAGTGGTGTCTGGTGTCTTCTACCTACCCAGGGTTTGTACCCCTCGCGCTACTTCTACACCCTCAGATTTCTTCTGTTTCCCCTGTGTCACAAGCAGCTAGGAAGCCTGTGGGTCAGTGACACAAAACCAGCAAACCCTGATTATCAAATCTCTCACAGGCAGGAAAAAGTTAATTCCAGACTATTTCATTTTCAGTAAACTTGGAATAACGATTTTAGGGAGAAGACTTCCATTCCCCCATGAATGTTAAGTGCAGTCTCCTAGCTCAGTCCTGAAATTGTATAAGAAATGGATTTTTTACATCTTCTAGTTTTCTCTAAGAAGCAATATAGGTTTTATGAAAAGTTTGCCTGAAGGGTATATGCATACGCATTTTGGGGTGGAAGACTTCAAATCATTAAATATATTGGTTATATTGGGCTCTGGAAAAGCAGATGAGATTGAATTAACTATTGGACTTGAATTAAATCTATTCCCAATTATTCCCTGAAAAAGACAAGCTTATGGGTCAGTTATGTCTTATAGACAAAATTACTGTTTCTATAAGGCACAAATATTAAATCACAAAATTTTAGGCTTGAAGCTGCCTAACAGAGCCATTCCCATTGCTACATTCACAGCTTCTGTAAGGTTCCCAAAACTGCTCAGGTCATTGCTGTCCCTGAAGTTTTATCACGCTGTCATACGGAATGCCTTCACTGGGGTTCAGCTCCCATTCAGCTCTGCTGTGTTTAGTTCATTGTTTTTAGAGGTTGGGTTCAACTTCTAAGTCCATCGCAAGCTCTGCTTGGCTTTCGGTTTTATCATGTTTGGGGACGGCGTGGAGCGGGGGGGGGGGGGGCGTGGAGGGTGGGAGGTGTGCATTAGATGAAGGGGATTGTTTAAAACAATGGCAAAACGTGCCCTCAGCAGAAAGCTGTTTTTGAAGGAAATAATCAGGGGTGATTGTTGTGGTGGCGCTGAACTCAGTGTCGCCATAATGACTGCCATGTATCATTGTTCTTGTCCTCTATTTCTATATCCTGCCCCCCAAAGGTGCAAGTGTGCAATTATGCACAAACACAAGAGAAGTGAACTGTTAGGTTTTCCATTTTGGTTCTTAGCACTACACCTTAAAAGGCTAGCATAAATGCCGTACTGTTGCTGCCTGCTTCCTGGTTTATTGTTTTGTTCCATCACAATCCCAAACCAGGAGGCAAAGGGCCTTGCCAAGGGTCCAAAATGGTACAGCCTGGGTGTCCTAGCCAGGCTGTGCCCGTGAGTAATGCACTCAGGTGGCAGGTGGCTGTGCACAAAGTGCATCTGGCATGGCTCAGAAAGCTGTTTCCCCAGGCCAGCAGGGGTGCTGGGATGAATTCTCGTCTGAAAAGCCGTGTGTGTGTGTGTGTGTGTGTGTGTGTATGTGTGTGTGTGTGTGTGTGTGTGTATGTGTGTGTGTGTGTGTGTGTGTGTGTGTGTGTGTGTGTATGTGTGTATGTGTGTGTGTGTGTGTGTGTGTGTGTGTGTGTGTGACAAAACTCTTGGTTCAGGCTCTTCCCAGCTCCAAACACTGTGACTCCATGAACATCCTCATTACTCCTTAAAATGGGGCCAAATGAATGGAGTCTACCAAGTGCTCTGCGGAGAGAAAGAAATCCTTGGGGTTCTGTGGGCTTCTCTGAGCTCTGACAAAGGAATATACCTTTGAGGTGAATTATCACTAACTTGCCTTTCCCAGACAACTTACCTCCTCTGCTAATGTCCCTTTGCTTCGCAGCCATTGCTGCCTCCAAATTTTGAACCTATGTCATCATTGTCTGAAAGCTTGTACCCTAATTCAACATTAATTTTGCACCCCCCAACACACACACATATGCCAGCCCTTATTCCCCCAGCAGGCTTTGTTATGTCCACATGGATTGAACAGAAAGATGGCTTCTAGGGTGCAGAATATCCTTCCTCTAAGGCAGTACGCTGGGACCTTTTTAATTCAGTTCCTCTTCTTGTGGTGACCTCAAGCTTAAAATTATTTTTGTTGCTACTTCATAACTGTAGTTTTGCTGCTGCCATGAATCATAATGCAAATCAATCTGATATGTGACACCTACCTCCCCGCCTCGAAGGGGTCGTGACCCACAGAGTTGAGAACCACTGCTCGAAGGAGGTTTTTTTGTTTTGTTTTGTTTTGTTTTGTTTTGTTTCCCTAAACCCTTCAAAGCTTACAGCCATAATCATCAGTCCCTAAACGGCTCCCCCATCAAGGCCTGCTCTGGGCAGAGCAGTATTCTTCCTATGCCATACGCAACACTACTTTAAAAGTGATGGGAGTGGCAGGCTTCCCTGTGCACATCATCTCCTGCACTGGGTAAAGAGCATGCCCCAGTATTCACCTCCCCATGAAACTTCAGCGTATGACGTTATTTGGACATAGGGTCCCTGCAGATGTAATTAGTTACAATGATGTTAAATTGTATTAAGATGTACTCCATATATACGTCCATTTTCTCTTCCTATAACCAAATATCTATGAAGAGAAAAAGATTGATTTATCTCATGAGTTTGGAGGTCCCATTTCTTGGGCCTCTGGGGAGAGCAATGTGCCTGCCTCATAGCATGGCAGACTGCATCATGGTGGGCACACATGGTAAATAGAATGTCGAAGGGTCTTGAATAATACATGGAAAGGGTATCAATATTAAATATAGCTTTCAACTGAGTATGCCTCCTACACATAATAAGAAAAGGTACTAATATGATACCAAAATAGGTTATTTAACTTCCAAGCAGGGGAGACTGATAGAAATATTCTCTGACTCTTCTCCAGGATTACAGTTACTTAACTCTGTCTTGCAGCCCTAGCACACACAATCCTGTGACAGAATAAGTCTAGTGATGTGCAGCCAGTGACTTAGCTGTCCTGGTTCCATTAGCTGTGGTGAGAGAGTAGGAACAGGGACATGATGAAAAGGTATGGTTTGGATTTATAGCTTGTATTACCTCCCTATACATGCCTACTCCAGGATGCAGAATAATGCTCAGATTCAATCCCCTGAATATCAATTGTCCCTGTATTAAAGCAGAGAAAATATTTTAATTTTGAGTGGTATTCACATAGCGACCTTCAAAATCTCCAGATAAACTCCTAATTTCAAAAGGAGGAAAATTATTCTCTCTACCATCTATACACCTACTCAAGGTACACACACACACACACACACACACACACACACACACACACACTCCACACAGCCTAAGAGGTGTCATCTGCCTGGCACCATGTGGGCAGCAATGGGTGTGGGAGCCAAGCCAGCGTAGAAAGTGTCTCCAAACACTTACTCATCCTCCCACCACCTTCCAAAAACATTGTGTTGAGTTTACAGCTTTGAAAATGTAATTAACACTTTTACTTATGGGAGAGTGGATCCTGAAGGGTTTTAGCAATACTAGAAACAGCCTCAAATCTCAATGAACCATGGCCTTACTCAACAGTATCCCAGGCTTAGCCACACTCTTCTGGACTCCCAGGAGCCTAGAGAGCAATGCAGGCTTAGGTCAACCTTTCTTTGTTGTTATCCTCACGCCCACCCCACTCCAAGACTTAAATACAATACTAAACAGGCATGGTGAAAGCTTGGAAAAGCTATTTGAAGAATTATGGTCTGTCTTAGTTTGGGTTCTATTGCTGTGATAAAGACACCATGACCAAAAGCAAATTGAGGAGGAAAAGGTTCAGTTCAGCTTACAGTTCCACATCACAGTCCATCACGGAAGGAAAGCAGGGCAGAAGCTCAAGGGAGGAACCTGGAGACAGGAACTGAAGTACTAACCATGGAGGAATGTTGCTTACTGGCTTGTTCCTCCTGGCCCATCTGCCCAGGGGTGACACCACAAACAGTGGGCAGGCCCTCCGACATCAATCATTACTGAAGAAAATGGCTACAGATTTGCCTTCAGGCAATCTGATGGAGCCTTTTTCTCAACTGAGGTCTCTTTCCCAATAACCTATACCTTGTATCAAGTTGAACCAAACCAAACAAAACCAACCAACCAAAACTACCAGAACAGGTTCTACAACTTTCTGCTATGCCAACTTGATCCTGGAGCTCTAGATTTGTCAAGAGTTGTGTCTTTACAAGGCATGGCTTGCACTTAGAAGTGTCATGACAGAATCTATCTTGTTAGCAGATCTCCTTCCTGTAAGCCTGTCACAACAGCTAGGGTCTTATGTGGAAACATTAAAATCTTTTACTTGAAAGGAAAAAACAAAACTATCACAATTAGACAGTGGGTTGGCATAGTCATTAGGGAAAGAAAAAGACTGGAAAAATTTTGGTAAGGGAACCAAAGGTGCTGCTGGGTACTGGCTGGGTAGGAATCTGGGCCTTGGTTTTTAAGCAAAAGCTGATTCCCATGTGAGAGAACCAGCTGCAAGGTGCAACAAAGCCAACAAGACAGACAAAAGCCAGGATTGCACAAAGTATAATTTATTGGACACTTGGGTTAAAAAAAAAAAGGTGATGGTGGTGGCAGCACACACCTTTAATCCCACCACACAGGAGGCAGAGACAGGAGGGTCTCTGTGAGTTCAAGGCCAGCTTGGTCTAGAGAGCGAGTTCCAGGACAGCCAGGGCTACACAGAGAAACCCCGTCTCAAAAAAATAAAAAAATAAAAAATAAAAAAAAGATTGTTATGAGTAGCAAGACAGGTGAATTCTCACAAACTGGATCAGAAAAGGGGGCGGGGAGACAGAATGACCAGCCTCAGATTTCATCCAAGCCAGATGGAGCTGATTTATCTCCTGTGCATATTCCTGGTGCTGATGGATCTAGAATCTTAGTCATAAAACTCTGCAGACCACTCTATTTATAGATGCTGGGGAGCTTTGTGGGGGAAAATTAGGCATGGTCATGGTCCTTATGACTCAAGATGGCTACAGTCAGGTCAAGTTGAAGCTTCATACCTGTGCAAAGGCAGAGGCAGACAGGCAAGCCAGTGGGGCAGGGGGAGATCAGAACTTGTTTCTTCTGCTTACAACGGAAACATACGGACACCACTGGGAAAAATACCAGCTAAAATATTGGTTCCTATTCCAGAACAGCTGCTGTGTATGACGATGTGAGAAGTATGTTTTATGTTAAAACAAATACAGATTTTCTTTTGGGTTAATTGCAAGATTCACATGGCTATTTTAAATAGAAAAAGCAGAAGGCTCTAGCTTCAAATTTCGTGCATATAGTGGAGTCGTTGGATGGTGACTTGGATGCCTCGGATCTTTCCAGGTGTCCTCACCTGCTCCTACTCGTGAAGGTTACTGGAGACCTGAGAGAGATGCTTTCTAATGAGCTTCAAGGACATAACACTAGGAAGCCTTGTCACAACCATAGTACTTAGACTATGACTTCCTTGCACTCAAAAACCTTGAGGGTGTTCCTCCTCTTGGAATTCTGTCAGGGACTATCAGATCAAAGGTTAGGCGGGTCAGAATGAGGGGTTGAGCAGCATAGTCTATTTCTATGGCAGCCCATCAGCATCCTGTACTTCCTTTGCAAACTGATGCACACGCTTAAGTCAGTCCCTTCCAAGTAATGTGTCTAAGGCATGGTCAGGGTCAGTATTATTGGATAAGATGGCTTCCAAGCACAGGTCTCCCCTTCCCTGGCTAGTTTAATAAGCCCAGCTTCAACTTGGGAACCATATAGATAACTAATAGCTTTGTGAAATTATATATACAGGTGCATAATACATATTAATCACTATTATGATGATCTCTCTACAAATATCTTACAAAGGTCCAAAAGATGGACTGGAGTCCTTAGTTTAAAGCCTTCTTTTAGGAACACTCTTTCATTGCTGGTAGGAATGCAAACTAGTACAACCACTTTGGAAATCTATCTGGTGCTATCTCAGAAAACTGGGAATAGGGCTTCCTCAAGACCCAGCTATTCCACTCCTTGGAATATACCCAGAAGATGCACCAGCACACAACAAGGACATATGTTCAACCATGTTCATAGCAGCCTTATTCATAATAGCCAGAACATGGAAACAGCCTAAGTGTCCCTCAGTAGAAGAAATGGAAAAAGAAATTGTGGTACATTTAACTATGGAATACTTCTCCAGCTATAAAAACAAGGAATTCCTGAAATCTGTGGACAAATGGATTGAACTAGATATGACCATGAGTGAGTTAACCCAGAAGAAAGAGTCAAATGGTATATACTCACTTATATCTGCATACTAGCCCAAGGGGCATGTCCCATGAAAGTCTTCACTTACCAGAAAAGTGGGATAGATGTGAGGACATCCTTTTGGGACTCTAGACGAGAGAAGTATGGGAGAATAGGGAAATAGAAGGATCCAGAGGGTCCTAGAAACCCACAAGAAGAACATTATGATAGGCAGATCTGGGCCCAGGGGTTCTGTACAAACTGGCACCAACCAAGGACAGTATGTGCAGTAAACATTGAACCCCTACCCAGATCTAGTCAAGGGACAGGTCATTCTCTACAGATGAGTGGAGAGTGGGGACTGACTTTCACATGAACTCTGGTGCCCCATATTTGACCACGTCCCCTGGATGGGGAGGCCCGGTGGCACTCAGGGGAAGGATAACAGGCTACCAAGAAGAGACTTTTATACAGGGGGAGGAGGAATAGGGTGAAAGCAGGAGGGAGGGAAGAATGGGAGGATACAAGGGATGGGATAACAATTGAGATGTAATATGAATGAATTAATAAATAAATAAAAATTTTAAAATGAAGCCCTCTTTTAAGGAACCTGAGGCACGTGCTGGGCTGTATAGGAATCGTCTCATTGCAGTTGTATTGATAGGTAGTCTCTTTAACAGCTATAGGGACACTTAGGCTATGTCTACTTCTTCCTGAAGGGGCTTCAGCGGTGTCTTTTAAGAGATTCAGAGGTGAAAGTGGTTTTAGACACCATTTAGCAAAGTGGTTCTCAACTCCAACACCTGTCAGAATGGTCACAGCTCTACACATTACTTTGAATATTGTAATAACCACAATTGGGGAGAAAAGGGCAACTTGGGGTAGTATTTCCTCTTTCCACAATTCTGAATGAGATATAAAAGCATCGCACAACTAGTCAACCCACTTGTGTAGACAGACAACAATCTTGTTGAAGAAACTATTTGTTGCAAGCTGTAATTAATGAGGTGCCAGCTGTGAGAGGCAATGCTCCCTGCATCAGCTACAACTATCCAAGCAAAGTTCTTATGCTTTTAGGCAGATGGGAGAGAAAAAAGGGTGTAACAAAGGAGAACTGTGGTAAGAATGATCTGATCAGTAACATATGCTATGTGGGTAAAATTATATTATCTGACATATAGATTCATTTTCACACTCTTCTTAGAAAACTTGATTTAAAATTTATATCCAACTTTGAGTTCTTCCATTTGGTTTAATTGTTTTACATTTACAGCCTCTATCTCTGTCTCTGTCTCCGTCTGTCTGTCTTTGTCTGTCTGTCTGTCTGTCTGCCTGCCTGCCTGTCTGCCCTCTCTCTCTCTCTCTCTCTCTCTCTCTCTCTCTCTCTCTCTCTCTCTCTCTCTCTCTCTCTCTCTCTCTCTCTCTCTCTCTCTCTCTCTCTCTCTCTCTCTCTCGTGTGTGTGTGTGTTTCATGAAAAAAAAATTCACGAAAAGTGAAAAAGTTTTTTACATACTGGTTTATTTTAAAGTACAATGTATAATTATAAAATTTCTGATAAAAATGTTTTAAAATACAAATTTTAAAGTTTTAATTAAAACACTCGTAATAAACACATACATTATTGCCATAAAAATAAAAATCTTAAAGTAGACTTCCAACCTTCTAAGTTTTTACAATAGCTAATGCTTAAAGATTTTTTAAATACACATTTGTAAAAATTGAAGTTTATTAAAACCTCTTTCATACAACTTTATACAAATATCTACCATACAATGTGAGAAGAGGTTTCATCATCTTTTTAGAAATGCTTAAACCAGCTGGGCAGTAGTACCTGTCTGTAACCCCAGCACTCAGGAAGCTGAAGTGAGGTTATAAGTTCAAGGCCAACTTAGACTACTATAGTAAGAGGCCCTGTCTTAGTTACACACACACACACACACACACCTAATTGAGTTGGTCTCAGAAAAACAAAATTGTGGCTTTTAGATTTTATTTAAATACCTAAGATCATACACAAATAGATGACCTAAAGTGGCTATGAACCTGGCTAGGGGACAAAGGGAGCTAATGAGAAGAAGAGAGTATGGTGGAAGTGCACCCAAGACACTTGTTTGAAAATGTCTGTACCTAACAATAATTTTTTTTAATTGATAAAGCAAAACTAGGAATTGCTTAAATCCTGTTTTTACAATATTACCGTATAAAACAACAAAGCTATAATAGGTTCTAGTTTATAGTCTTGTATGATACCTTAAGAGGTCTGTATCACACTACGGATACAAATGTGCATGGTACATTTTCTCTCCTGTGCACTGACCCTTCGTGCAGACACATTTGGTCTAAGGACTGATCAGAGCATAGCAAAGTGTAGCTTCAACTGCTTAATTAGATGCTGTGTGTCCACGTGCTCGGGAAACGCCGCTTCAGACTTCTGAGCAGCAACATAGCTTCTCTGAAGATCTCCAATCTGTGAGAAATACCAGATCACGAACCAGAATAAGATCTACAGGCTGAAAATCTGTGAGGAGTTCTTAAAGATAAACTACAGTTTAAAATTACCCCACCTAAATAAGAAATGAGGAAAACAAAACTATATAAGTAATGTATGTTGCATTACTGTTGTGTACTTATAAATCAAAAGCCTGTGTTTTCTCTTCCTGTCACTATACAGTACTGTAAGTTTAAGAGAGGATTTGCATGGCTAAAGACCCTGCTTGATGTAAGAAGAATAAATACAACATCCCACAAAGACATTTTGATTAGCATAGCATCTTTTAGGCAAGGATATCAATAATGTTCAATGAACTCTGTTTATGTCCAGTCCCAAAGAAAAATAATCTACCTTCAATCATGTATGCACTTCTCAAAAGACAGAAAATGTTTGGTGTGCACGCACACTCACGCGCGCGCGCACACACACACACACACACACACACACACACACACACACACACACAAATCTAGATGACTCAGCTCTGATGGATTTTTAATAACATATTTTTGCATTTTAGATTGAAATGGTTTCCTTTGAAAATCATAACACTTCCAACATTATTATTATTTTATAGTATTTTGCTGAACTACCTTATAAGAATTCTTTGAGCTAAGAATCATTAAAGTGCACTGATCTTTCTGTAAGAAAGTATCTGTGCAGTTAAACTAAGTGGCAGCGTGGTGCAGTGGGAGATGAAAGGGCATCACAGGAGCCGGGATTCAGTATGGAATCCTGTACTGCCATGTTGCTCTAGGGTGTGCCTTGGTTGTTTTTTTCAAATTTATTTTCTATTATTTTTAATTATGTTTAGGTATAAGTCTGTGTGGCTACGTGTACATGAGTGCAGGTGCAGCCGAAGCCAGAGGTGCAGAATCTCCTGGAGCTGGAGCTATAGGCAATTTTGAGCCACCTGATATGGATGCTGGGAACCGAATCCCGACCTTTGGAAGAACAGCGAAGTACTCTTAGCCTCTGAGCCTTCCCTGAAGACCCCTGCCATCTAAGGCTGGTTCTTGCTGATCTAGTTTTGAACTAATGACCCTCCTTCCTTAGCCCCTGGTGTTTAGGGTTTCACAGACTTGAGCCTCCACTCCCAGCTTCTACAGACACCTCGTAACCTTGCTGTGTGCAAACATCGGCCAGGCGGCGGTGGCGCACGCATTTAATGCCAACACTCAGGAGGCAGAGGCAGGTGGATCGCTGAGTTCGAGGCCCGCCTGGTCTACAGAGCGAATCCAGGATAGTCAAGGCTACACACAGAGAAAGCCTATCTAAGGGGGGTGGGGAGGGAAGGGTGCAAGCATCATGAGGCAGACGCTTCTCTCTGCTTCACTCACTGCTACATCTTATACGCTGACCACAGGGCCTAGTATGCAGAGATGGGGTTCTGGAAGGATTTCAGGAAGATAGATAAAGTACCTCCAACAGGACCTGGTACTTAGCAACCTTCCCCAGACATTTGTAGATAGTTTTGTGTTCATGCTATAAAAATACCACATTGATGTCTTTAAGTCAATAAAAACCTGTACTTGTATAACAAACATTTTGAACTGTTTTCTAATCCTCAGTACAGACCTGCCTTTCATGGTGAAAGCGCAGATACCCTGGCTTGTTTGTTTACGTCTTATAAAAAACAGCTCACTTGCCAGGCATGGTGGCACATGCCTTTAATCCCAGAACTCAAGAGGCAAAGGCAGGAGGATCTCTGTGAGTTTGAGGCCAGCCTGGTCTACAGAGTGAGTTCCAGGACAGCCAGGGCTACACAGAGAAACCTTGTTTCAAAACCAAAACCAGCTCACTATTTCTGCTGGTTCCTGGATGTGACCTGATTGGCAGAGAACACTAATAGTTATCTTCCCTCATATTGCTTGTGACGTACCATGCCTTAACTCCTAACGATCTTGAGAAAGGTGTGCTGAGAATACAATCTGCAGCTAACATACAGGATTCCATTCTGGAAAAGTCAATTATAATCCTTTCTGAATCAGGAATTACCTAACAAGTGTTTCTTCAGTGATTAAATGTGGTATTTTAAAGCACAAGAGATTTCTTCTGCAATTTGTAGTGGTGGTGTAGTTAATACCCAGTGATAAAGTTTATTACATAATCTCCTGAAGGGAAGATATTTGTGATAAAAGTTTTTAAAAAGTCATTTCTTTCAGATTGAAAAAAAAAATCAACCTTCTGTTCAGAAAGATAAGGTTTAAAATGTTATGTTCAATCTGTATTTTTTTAAAACCAAGAAAGATCAAGTCTGTGTCAGATGAGAAATTAATAAAGGAAAAAAAAATACCTTATCAGAGACTGTTGCAAAATTGAAATGTGGCTCATACATATGGGGGGCTAAAGACGATGCAGTTTGTAGGAGTGCTCGTGCCTGTGGGGAGAAAAGAAAACGGCACATATGAGTATATGTCAGCACTGTATCTGTGATTTCTTTAGGTCAAAACAAAAAAATCTGGGGCTGGACCTTAAAATGATCCTGTGGGAAATACAAATGACATTCCTCAGGAAATACAATGACATAATAAAACAGAGCTTACTGTGGATACAGGCAAAATTATGTTAGCAATACATACATCAAAAGAAGGAATACAAGAACTGAAAATTTAGAGTAGATACAGGTTATCTGAGAACCACTGCCTCATAAAGTTTGCGCTTTAGTAGGATATTCTACTGAAATGTAAGCTTGAGGCTTAAAAAAAGTTTTCATGACTTAAGCTTTTTTATTGGTGATCAATAACAACTTAAAACTAACACATTTCAAATGGTGAGAGCAAGCAAGCATTTGTTATACTGCTGACCAGTTTGCTAAGTGAAATATCAACAGTGACAAACTTTCTCTAAAGCACTGTCTTAGGGTTACTGTTGTTGTGATAAAACACCATAGCCAAAAGCAAGTTGGGGAGGAAAGGGTGTATTGGCTCACACTTCCACATCATCTATTACTGCAGGAAGTCAGGACAGGGACTCAACGAGGGTAGGAACCTGGAGATAGGAGCCAATGCAGAGGCCATGGAGGGGTGCTGCTTACTGGCTTGCTCCCCATGGCTTGCTCAAACTGATTTTTTTATAGAACCAAGGACCACATGCCCAGGGATGGCCCCACCCATAATGGGCTGGGCCCTCCCCCATCAATCACTAAGAAAATGCCCCAAAGCTGGATCTTATGGAGACATTTCCTTACTTGAGGTTCTCTCCAGTGCCTTTAATCTTGGGTGAAGTTGACATAAAACTAGCTGGCACAAGTACTCAAAGCATAAAAGTTAAGATTACATTTCACAGGACCATGTTTTGCAGAGACCATGGAGTAACAGGAGATGGTCATGTGTGCACCATAGGTCATATGAAGCCACCGGACAACCCTCCCCAAACTCTAAACTTGTATTTATGACCCTGAGGACAAATTCATTTATCTTTTTTTCTAAAATGAAAAAAAAAAAAAAAAGAGAGAGAGAGAGAATACTAATTCATATAAGATGGCCGATAGTAGATTTTCCTAATAAAACAGGGTGAATATGAAACTTTTAAACACATTTGAAATCAATGGATTGGTGAGATGGCTCAGCAGGGATGGGCATTTGTTACCTGGTGATCTGAGCTTGATCCCCCAGAACCCTCATGGAAGAAAGGGAGGAAGGAGGAGAACTAGCTCCCACAAGTTGTCCTCTGAAAGCCACATGTGTGCCATAGAATGTGTACATACTTGAGCATGTATATACACACATACACACATGTACACACACGCTCACACATATTCACACACACGTACACACACTTATAAAAGTAACTTATTCTCTTGGCTCAATTGTTGTCTGGGATGCTTACTGCCTCCTTCTGCTAACCTTGGCCTAATCCTGGAAGCTTCTAGCCTCCATGAAATCTAACTTAGGCCTAGAACATTTTCAGCCTCTGAGACTTACTGCTTAATAAGCTCACCCTTACTTGTTCTTTCTGAGCTCTGGGCTGGCTGGTTCAACTCAGCTGTTCTGGCTCAAACTCTTCTCCTGGCTGACTTATTTAATCTGGCTTCCCTCTCAGTGCGGCATTGCTCTGCTTGGCCTCAAACTAACTCAGAAATCTGCTTTCATCTTCTGGCTTCTTCAAGTCTTCACCTGAGTTCTCTCTCTATAACCCATTTGTCTTTACAGTCTGTAAAACTGCCTCCTTTCTCTGTAAAACTGCTTCGTAAGTAGCTTCCCTTTCCTCTCTCTTCTTGTGAGAGTTGAGTGAATCCTATTCTGTCAAATCTTCTTGGATTCATCACCTTTTCTGCCACTCAATTAGACATCATTTTCAAACATGGGCGCTTCCTTCTACGAACTAATTTTACCTTCATCTGGGATTAAAGGTATGTACTACCATGCCTGGACCTAAGTTTTTCTTTACCTGATACTTGCTTTAATCCAGGCTGGCCTTGAACTCAGATCTGTTTGCCTCTGTCTCCTGGTTTAAAGGCATGTTTGCATTTCAGCTGGATCACACAGACCTAAAAGATTTTTGGATGTGATATCTTGCCAGAACAGCCACGTTCTGAATTTACATTACTACACACACACACACACACACACACATACACATACACACACACACACACACACGGACTCACAGTACTGAGATTATAGACACATGCTGCAATGGCTTTTTAAGTGAGTGCTGGGGATCTGAACTCAGGCTCTCAAGCTTGCATGTAAGCACTTTCCTGATGGGCCGTCTGCCCGGCCCCTCCAGGAACACTGACTTAGACTTCCCACATGCCAGGTGCCATTGCTAGTGCTGAGAACGCAGAAGTTACATAACAAATGCCGTCCCTGCTTTCAAGCCGCCAACAATCTGCTTTCTCCACACACCAAGATCTGGTAAAGTGAGAAAAAGCGCGTGACGTGCTCGGCCTCGAGGGCTTTTTTTTTTTAGACTAACGTTTGGACGTTTTTTCTAAGGAGACAGTACCTAAGACCCAAGTGATGAAAAGAAACTTGTCATTGTGAGATCCAGAAGATACCACAGAGGGCCGCAGGGCGACAAAGCCCTGTGTGGTGTGTCTAGAGCAGCAGGACAGCTCATGTGCGTGAAGTCAGCGAGGCGTGAGCACATGGATGTGGTCCCAAAGAATATAAAGGCCACACAGGCTACGGCAGGAAGCTTGGGTTTCAGTCCAAATGCATAGAGAAGGAACTGCAGGATTTTAGCAAAGCAGTAATAAAATAATATTTTATAACAAAATCCATTAGCCTATTCAGAGGAGTTATGTGCTACTGCTTCATTCATTCATTCACTCGTTCATTTAGTCATCCATCATTAAGTCACTCAGCAGTCCTCCTGATTTGGGGGTGGGGGGCAGGGGCCTTTAGTAAGCACAGTTGGTAAAGTGCCCTCCCTCCCCCGGGTGTTGGTGTGTGTGTAGGAGGGAGACCAGCCAGGAGGCCCCTGGGATAGTGAAGGGAGGAGACCAGCACAGGATAGAGACGAGGAACCTCGTTGAGCCAGGGCTGACAGGACTGCTGAGTAATGTGGGTGCGGGGGTGGCAGACAGAGGAAAGAAGAAAGGAGTGGTTGGAAGGGTAGGCGCTAAGGGTATTGGCACGGGCAGCCAGATCATGGTGGGAGACAGTGTCTCCCGGGTAGTGAAACCATGGAGATGCACGGTATTCCCATTAAGTCAGATGCTCAATCCTGGCCTCAGAGAAGTGAAGTAACTTGACCAAGGTCACACAGCTAGTACATGACAGAGCTAGGATTCAGACTCAGGCCTGTCGGCCTCTAGAGCTATTAAAAAGTATAATGCACAATGACAGCCAAGTGTCACAGCTTTCCTTTGAAGGAAGCCACTGTCTGTAGTGACAATGGCACTTCTCTGACCTGTTCAATGTGACCCTTCCTCATCTCCAGCACAGCGAGGTTGTTGTAGGCCTCAGCATGGTGGTTGTTGTGGACCAGGGCCAGCCTGAAACACTGATGGGCCAGGCTTGTATCTCCTATTCCCTGCAAAGGAAAGCACATGCTTACACACAGGAAGCCCGATCTTCCCACTACCATAGCCGCCCTCATTTTGCATATTAATCTTTCTAGCTACATGTAGAAAACAAGCACCAACCACAGCAGCGAAGTGGGAGTTTTGTGTATGGATTTAACTTGAGGATACAAAACAAATCCCATAAACCTCTATGGTCAGATGGATTTATGATATCTTGAGAATTTCTTCACATGAACGTATAGTGACTTTTTCCATAACAGGAATAACACACACACACACACACACACACACACACACACAAAACAAAACAAAACAAAACAAAACAAAACAAAAAACCCATACCACAGCGATGTGCCCCAGGTTGTACCAGACATCAGCTGCCTCTTCTTCATTTTCCGCCAGGAAAAGGGCGCGCTCAAATGAGGTCAGAGTCATGTCATACTGCTGGGCGTAGAAGCAACACAGCCCCAGGTTATTGAAGAGCTGGCAGTTATAAACTCCCATCTGCAAGAGGCGCCTTTTCAAAGGGGAGCAAAAATTTGCTATCAGACTTAACTTTATAAATGTAAACCTTTTTCTAAAGTTAGAAGTGAATGCCTTCAGTAACCTTAGGACCCCTGAAAAACATTAACACAAGCATATCAATAAATGTTTAAAGCAACGATCACAACTTGCACAGACCATGTGCCCAGGGACATGCTCAGAAAAGGGTTTGCTGTTGTTATTATTTGTTGTTTTCCAAAGGATTTATCAGAAAGAAAGGACACAGAGCCACAGAGTACAGCTCACACGTGTTACCTCAGGGGCCTCAGGGCCTGCAGGGAATTCCCTGAGGCCTGGTCCAACTTGAGGAGGGTGCTCCACATTGGCCACCATGCCTTCAGTTGCACCCTAAATTCTGCTGCCTGCACTGCATGGTACAGATTCACTCCCATGAGCCTCTGCCATGGGAGATGTCACGGCAGACGGCTCTGTGTTCCCCACAGCTCTCCCTCGGCTGCTCAAGAGCCCTACTTTGCTTCTATGCAACACTAATCCCACAGAGTTCAAATATACAAATGAAAAGCTAGCCCCACTGCTGCGGGAAGCCCGTGACCCACTTTAGGGTGGTGAGTGCGGCCAGCTGCACATGTGCTGGGTGACGTCTGTACACTTTATGTTCCAGTATGCTTGGAAAGAACGTGTCAGCTGTCTGTCTACTCCTTTGTATTACAAGGGCTGAAACTACTGCTAAAAATGAATTTTAGGGGCCAGTGAGGTGGCTTAGTGAGAAAAGGTATCTCTCCCTAAGCCTGCTTATCTGAGCTTGATCCCTAGGACTCTACGTGGTGGACGGAAGGAACTGATCAAAGGGAGTTCTCACACGCAAGCCGTGGTACAAGCACCCCACCAGGGCATACACACAAGTAAATAGTGGAGGTAATGTTTAAAAGATGCATTTTAGAAACCACGTGTAGGATAAAATAAGTATGTGCTCAAAACAGAACCAGGGACGACAATTTACTTATACTTGGGGAAAACTGAAAATACCTCACAAAACAGGTGACCATGTTTTAAGTCCCCATCAAGGTTCAGGATACAGCGCAACAGCAAACCCCTTCCTGCTCCAGGCTCTCCAGCTTTAGGTTTTGTGGAACTAAGAGGCAGTGACAATGAGAACCATTTTAAGTAGCTATTTAGCCTCTGTTGTTTCTTAATGACTAACAGGGACTCACACTGAACTGAAACGAAAGCTTGGCCAGGCAGGTTATGTTTCTCCAGGGTGCCAGCCTGCACACCCCAAAAGAGCCGAATACCACTTTAATCCTCAGAAAGCAGCCGAGAGTTGCGGTTCTTAGATTTATAAACATGCGGCCTATGCATAATGCATAATTTATCTACATTTTCATTCCATCTTTTTATTGTTTCACCAGCTTTCCCTGTAGATGCACTGTATTGCCCACCTGTAAAAGCGGAGTGCAATCTCTGGCTGGTCAGAATAAAAGTGGTTGCTTCCGATGCAGGCGATGGCTTCCACGTGAGTATTGTCCTGTTTCAGAACTTCCTTGTAGTACTCTGCTGCAGATGAACTATTGTTCATTTCCTGTTCCCCATCCAGACAGAAGAGCAAACCTTTATTGACACTGAACAAGAAGCTGCTTTTTTTCTGACCAATTTAAGTTCTTTCATTCAACAAATATTTATCTGGAGTCTGTCATATGTCGGACTGTGTTCTAGACAGTAGGGACAAAATACTAATGAAAACATGAAGTCATCGTCCCCAAGGAGGTGACAGCTGGTGGGAAAGACAAACAAATGAGTCAGCATGGGACATAATGTATGGCAGGGAAGGAGGAGCAGGACCGTGTAGGGTGAGGGGAGATCGAGGGAGGCAGGGCTTGTTTGTTAGTGGTCACCTTGGAAGAGGCCCTGTCAGACAGATGTAAATAAGGCGAGGTGTGGGAGCCAGCATTTGTGGGGGTAGTCTCAGTCAGCAGAGAGACCAAGACACAGAGGCCTAAACTGAAGCATTTTCAAGTGAGCCTGAAATGGGCATAGTGCCCAGGAGACCAGAGAGGCAGCCAGGCCTTCTGAGGCCATGGGCTGAGCCTCGGACTTCATACAAAGTCAGGAGAACATCAAAGGATTAGAAATCAATCACCTGGTGGCTGACTGTAGGTCATACCAAATAGGGAAGTCAAGGCAGAAGAAAGACCGGTTCTAGGAAAGATATGAAAGCAACCCAGACCAAGTGTAGAAATACATGCAGAAGCAAAAACCAAAGGAGCCTTCTTCATCAACGCACATGTTTGTAGAGCACTGGTAATCACAGATAAATGTCTCTAATTGTTTGCAGAAAGGAACAACACAAACGACCCTTTAGGTGACCTTGATTAGGGAGAAAGCATTATGACGAGGGACAGCCACTATTGGCTCCAGAGTGAGAGCGCATGGGAGAGACTGAATCAATCACCCAGAGGTGTTCAATTCCCCACAGGAGCTCCATTAGGAGACGCCCACTATGTACAGCAACTTCGAGGGTCCTGGAGGAGGAGAACCTTCAGTTTCCAAAGACAAAGTTGGCTTCTGCCTCTTAGAGGTTCTTGGGGTGGGATGGGGTAGGCAAGCTCCATACTGTGGGATCTAAGCTGGCTTGGCCTACATTCCAAGAGACACAGAAAGGGAGGCACTTAATAAAAGTACACAATTCGTGGTTGTTCTAAGTCGAGGGACTAGCGGGGCTGGGCTGACTCACAGCTGCAAGTGGAAGGCAGGGGATGAATTCATTGTAAGTGCTTTGAAAACCACTGCACACTTTGTCAGCTCCATCCCAGAGCTGAGGGATGTGGCCTGCACTCTACCACTAACATTATTAAAATCTCAGGCATACTCTTAACCACTCTGGGCTTGACCTTGAGCTTCCTGAGTAGCTGGACTGCAGGCAAATGTCATCACACCTGGCTCAACAAGCAGTATTAATAAAGGTTAGCACCTCTCAAACCTGCCTCTGCCCAGACCATCTGCCATGAAACTTCCTGTATGTCCAACTGCACACAGAGCTCTTCTGCCTCTCAACTTACACGGCACTGACCGTCACAGGCTCTTTCCCCAGGAGAACTCTTATCGATGTTATGTTTGCATCACCATACAGTGCTTCTTTAGACATAGGACTTGTATTTGCTAGAAGACTCACATAGACCAGGAATGTACCCCAGGCCACATCTACATACGTTACACATATAAAGTAATATGTAAGGTAAGTCCTTTCACTCGTGGAGTCAAATTCTCCCAAGTCCTCTTTTCACTTGGTCATCCATGTCCGGGTTTTTGAAACCAGTACTGTCTGTGCACATGATGCTTTGCTATTTATATTTTATTAATAATTCTACATGCTTGTGGGATACCGTGTGCAGCCTTGAAAAGGCACGTGGTGTCGAATGCACACATCTGTGGCCTCACTTGCTTCTTGTCTCTTTGTGATGAAGACAGTTAAGAGCTCCTGCGGTACTCCTAAGCAGTACTCCCCCACAGCTCCTTAGCAATGCTCCCCCACTGCTCCTTAGTAGTGCTCCCCCATTGCTCCTTAGAAGTGCTCCTCCTACTGCTCCTTAGCAGTGCTCCTCCCACTGCTCCTGTCAGTTCTTGCAATGCTGATGCCTGTGCTTTCTGGATCTAACCAGCAGGTGTCAACAAACTCTTTCAGGCTACAGTTAGAAATAATTACCTTCTTCACCGTGTTGGCCAACTGTAATAACTGACAAGAGCTGCAAATGAGAAGAACTACACGTCTGCTGCTACTTGGCTACAAGGATCAGAAGAAATGTGGTATAATATAAATGCCATGGAGTATTATTCAGAAGACAGAATTATGTCATTTGCAGGAAAATAGATAAAAGTGGAGATCATCATGTTAAGGAAAAGAAGCAAGGCCCAGAAAGACGGGTGTGTGTTCTCTCATATGTGGAATCTAGGCTTAAAAAAAAGGCCTGCCAGGTGGTGGTGGCGCACGCCTTTAATCCCAGCATTGGGAAGGCAGAGGCAGGTGGATCGCTGTGAGTTTGAGGCCAGCCTGGTGTACAAAGAGAGTCCAGGACAGCCAGGGCTACACAGAGAAACCATGTCTCTAAAACAAAAACAAAAACAAAACAAAACAACAAAAAAAGAAGGCCTGAAACAGAAGAGTAGATGGTGATCAGGAAGGAGGAGGGAAGACAGAAGAGAATGCAGGAGTGGTGAATAAGATCGAAATTCATGGTATAAATGCATGAGCGTATCAAAGTGAAACCCTTTGATTTGTACAGCGGCTGCATGGTAACGAAAGGAAAGATGATGCACCCAATGCCAGAGATGTTTAAATATGAAAAAGGGGTTTTCTGTGTCTATATGCATATGTGTGCATGTGTGTTGTACATATACATATATGGGCATGCATATGGAAGCCACATGTCAACCTTGGCTGTCATTCTTCAAGTACCAGTCACTTTTATTTTTAAGACAGGACAGGTCATTAGCCTGGAAGCCCCAGGTTAGGCTACGATGCAGGTGCTTAAAGACCGAGCCCACAGATGTCCTCTCAATGAAGTGGTCAACTGCTAACCAGAGCACATTCTCTTTCTTGTGTGTGATATATCTGTGCACACATTTGTCTGTGCATGTGTGCACATGTGGAGGCCAGATGTCAATGCTGGGTGACTTCCTCTATCATTCCTCATCTTGTTTATTTATTTATTTATTGAGAGGGTCTCTCATTGAAGCTGGAGCACACTGGGTTAGCTACACTGGCTGGGTATCAAGTTCCAGAAATCTCTGTTACTGGAATTATTATGTGCATACTGCCACACCTGGCTAGTGTTACATATGCACACCAACAGACCTAACTGGGATTACATGTGCACACTGCCACACCTGGCCAGGTTACATGTGCAGACTGCCACACCTAGCTGAGTTATATGTGTACACCGACACACCTGGCTGGGTTACATGGGTGCACTGACACACCTAACTGGGGTTATATGTGTACACTGCCACACTTGGCCAGGGTTACATGTGCAAACTGCCACACCTGGTCAGGCTTACATGTACACACTGCCACACCTGGCTAGGTTATATGTGCACTTTAAAAATGGAGCAAATGAGCAAACATTAGTTGTATTACAGCCAGATTTAAATTGTGTGTCTGTTTGTGTACATGTATGTGCACATGTATGTGGTGCCAGAAGTCAACCTTGGTGTCAATCCTTCCTGCTCACCTGCTCAACACCTGGCTGGGTTATATGTGCACACTGCCACACCTGGCTAGGTTACATGTGTGCACTGCCACACCTGGCTGGGTTTTATGTGCACACTGACACACCTGGCTGGAGTTACATATGCACACTGCCACATCTGGCTGGGTTATATGTGCACACTGCCACACCTGGCTGGGTTTTATGTGCACACTGACACACCTGGCCGGAGTTACATATGCACACTCCCACACCTGGCTGGGTTTTATGTGCACACTGCCACACCTGGCCAGAGTTACATATGCACACTCCCACACCTGGCTGGGTTATATGTGCACACTGACACTCCTGGCCGGAGTTACATATGCACACTGGCACACCTGGCTGGGTTATATGTGCACACCAACACTCCTGGCTGGGATTACAGGTGTACACCACCACACCTGACTCTGTGGGTTCTGGGGGACGGTCCCTGAGTCCTCATGCATGCAAGAGAAACACATTACTGACTAAGCTATTGCCCCAGCCCACTGTGTTTTGGCACTTTCTGGTCAAAACAGACATTTACATCATTGTTCATATTTTACATAGTGTTTCACTGTCATATAGATCACATATGACCCAGTCCTGTTTGCTGAGTCTCAGTTTCTTTATGTTTTTATCCAAAAGAACGGGATATAAGCATCTCCAAATAACTGGACACTGTAGAAAAAAATCCCCAGAAGTAAAACTGGCCCAAAGAAGAACCAGGTTTAACTTCTCCCTGGTGACTCTAAACAGCTCAGGTGGGCTGTGTCGACACATGCTCCCCCCAGCAGTGCACACACACACACACACACGGAGTCTGCTTCTTCATACCCTGGACAGCCTAGGCTCTGTGGGACTTCTGTCAATCCAAGCAAGTGGAAAGTGGCATCATAAGGCTGGTTTGGTGTTTAATTCTTTAATTCTGACAGAGACTGGATGTTTACCATATGAGACACCATACTTACTTTTTGTGTGAGCTGCCAACTTGTGGCCTTTGTCTCTTTGCTGAGCTAGCCTGCCTTTTGCCCTTTCATTATTGACGTGTTGTGCTGCTATAACAGAGCAGCACGTGCAGGGTAATTTATAATGAGCAGAGAATTATTCAGCTATATTTGGAAAGCTGTGGGGCCCAAGATCAAGCGGCATCTGCCTCTGGCTCCCCACCACTGAGATTAAAGAAGTACACCACTATGCTTGGCTTTAGTATATAGGAAATTCATATAGGAAACACAAGTTCTCAAATATCAGCCTTTGCTATCTTTTTTTGTTTTATGACATAAAAACATTGTCCTCGTGCAAGACATTGGCGGATGGCTCAGTGGCTAAGAGCACTGAGAGAAGAACTGAGTTCCATCCCCAGCACTCATATGATGGTTCACAAGAGGCCATGGGCACCAAACATAAACTGTGGCGCACAGACTTACATGCAGGTATAAATACCTGTGCACATAAAAATAACTAGATAATTTAAAAATATTTTCTTCATTCTGATTTATACAAATAATGTACCTATGTTTCTTTCTGAAATTTTCAGCTTCTTTACTATCAACTTGACACAACCTGGAAGCACTTGGGAAGAGAGTCTTAATTAAGGATTAACTAGATCAGGTTAGCAAGGGGACACCTGTGGGGGACTGGGTTGACTACTGCTATAAGGATGATCCAGACTACTGTGGGCAGCACCATTCCCTAGGCATGGGGTCCTAAACAGTACAAAAGGAGAAAGCCAGATGAGAGCAAGCAAGCATGTGCTTATTCTCTTTGCTCCTGTCTATAGGTAGGTGTGACTAGCTTGCTTGAGTTCATGCCTTGACTTCCCCTCAGTGGCGGGTTTTTTTTTTTTTTTTTAAGATTTATTTATTATTTATACAGTATTCTGCCCACATGTGTGCCTGCCCACCACAAGAAGGCACCAGATCTCATTACAGGTGGTTGTGAGCCACCATGTCGTTGCTGGGAATTGAACTCGGGACCTTCGGAAGAACAGATGGTGCTCTTAACCTCTGAGCCATCTCTCCAGCCCCTCAGTGGCGGGTTTTAACCTGGGGTTTTAAGCTGAATAAACAATTTTTTCCTAAGTTATTCTTGTCAGAATATTTTATCACAGCAACAAAAATGAAACTAGAATAATTTCATGTTTTGAGGTTTTAACTCCTTAAAGAGCTTAAATCTGAGACTGGAGAGATGGCTCAGTCAGTAAAGTTCTTGTTACAAAACACTGAGGACCTGAGTTAAGTCCCCAGACACACATGAAAAAGCCAGACATGGTGGCAAATGTGTGTAATCCCAGTGCTGGGGAGGTGGGTTCCTGGAGCTTGTTACCCAGTCTAGCCCAGCCAGGCTAGACTAATTGATAGCCTCCAGTCTGGAAAAAGGTGGATAGCTCCTAAGGATTGACACCAAGGTTGACCTCTGGCCCCACATACATGTGCACATACATGTACACAAATAGATACACTGTTTAAATCTGGTTGAAATGATTCTTTTAATACAAGTAATATTTGGTCATTTGCTCCATTTTAAAGTATTTAAATAATACTCTAATAACTCAATTGACTTTAACAGTTCATCTTTGTCACATTGTAAATTCTCAGATAGACTCTTTTGGTCCTTAGACTTATTTCTGCATCAGAACTGGTTAAATCATAATATTTCTAGAAAAGATTCTAATGACATATACTTAAAATAATACTTCCATGTATATATAAATATTACCTCAAGTGTATAATAAACTTAATATTAGCGATTTTTAAAGTGGTTATTTCTGAGCCAATTCATGAAATATGAACCACACTTACAGTAGAATTATTTGAAGTAAGGTTGCAAATAGCTTAAAGAATGCTGGAGCGGTTCTGTTCTGAGCAGCAAAGGAGTGTGTTCAAAATACAAAGCCTGCAGCCTGCTTTCCAGGACTGAAACTACAGCAGGAAGAAGATCGATCTCACACTTCTTACATTTGCCTGAGGCTACCCTCACACATGGTAAAGTTCAATAGCATTTGCACGGTTAGGTTTCTAATTTCAAACATTTTCTAGCAAAGAACAGTTGAAATGAGGGCCTTTCTATCAAAATGCCTCAAAAAAAAATTCAAAAGCATAAAAAAGTTTAACAAAGATACATGATCTAAGCAAGTGTCTGTAAGAAACACGAGGAAGTGGAGGCAGTAAGACATGCTCACTAGAAAACAGGAAGCACCTAGACCATGACAGAAGGAACAGAGCAGTAGGAAAAGGACACAGCAGAAGACTCCCTGGGAGAAAAGCAATGTCCTCAGAGGCAAATGTAGTGTAGTTGCAAACTAAGGGCTTGGCTAATTATCTCTCAAACCTCTGCCACCCTAAAGAAAAGGAATTCTCTAGAAATCTGGCTCTGGTGTGGCAGGCTTTGGCAGAAGGGAAGTTAACTGTGAAGCCAAGGTGGAGATGCCATGTGCAACCACTTCTGCTCTACGCTGTCCCTGGCAGTAGGCTGCATTCCTCTCCACATCTTTCTCTCTGCCGCTGCAAACTGCACTCTGAGGAGCAAAGCGCAGACGGCAGCTGATGAAGGACCACTGAGTGTGGTGACGTGCAATGGCTCCCAGCTCTCTAAAGGTAGAGGCAGGAGGATGGAGAGTCAGGAAGCTGGAAACAAAGGGAAAAAACCAAAAGATCTGTTCCAGATCCATGGCCTATCCTAGCATTAGCAACAGTGAGCACCATAGACAGGCATAGATGGGAGTCTTCTGAAGAGCAGTGTGCACTAAAGATGCTAACAGCTTCCTGGCTCTTTCTGCTGGCATCTTCTGTCAAAAGGAGAACAAAGCGTCTGAGAGATGCAAAAAGCAGAGTCCAGTGGTCTAATCACCACCCAAAGGTAGGAAAATTAGCAACAGCAAGAACTTCTCTGGATTCAGAAAGTGACTATTTTATTTTCCTTTTAAGCCTCTTGATCAAAGGTTTGTTCATATTCCGCTTATTTAAGGTCACAGCAAGTAAAGATAGAAAAGTATTGATAGTGCTTGTTTTGAACTGGTCAAAGTCTTCTTTGTATGCATTTATTAAAGTTATTATTTCAAAAAGGAAACTTCCTTCTAGACAATTTAAATATTACTAATTTTCATCCAAAATGCAGTTCATTAGTAGGGTACAGTAGCCTATACCTGTGACCCCAAAACTAAGAGGCTGAGAGAAGAACATCACCACAGTTCAAAGACAACCTGTCAGTTCTAGGCCAGCCTGGGCTACATAATGAGACCCTGTTCCAAGAAATCAAATCAAACAAATCAAATGCAGAATTCATGTTCCTCATACAAATTTCTGAAAAAATAAAAATTATTCACAAGCTATCACCTAGGCCACCCTCAATCTCTTCCACTTGGCTGCAAAATAATTTACCAATATTACAAGAAGCATCTTCCAATGAATTGAAAGAAAACAGCTGTGCTTGTTCAATATCACATTAAAAAGTTCTAAGCAATTTTAAAGTAAAAAAAACAAAACTATATATTCAGATGATTATTTTATTTATAAAAATATATTTAAGAGGATCTATGAACAAGACCTTAAAATTTAAAGAGTGGCTAATATCAAACTAGCTTTTAAAAAGCAATGCATTCCTATTCTCCAACACTGAGCAGAATTACAGTATCTCATTCACAGTAATACATCGACTCACAGTATGCCTAGGAATCTATGTGTGCAGGAAAGAGTTCACAGAAGACCTGAGATTGCTATTCTTAGAAAGGTATGCGCTGGGAACTGATTCCTGCTCTCATATAAACCTTCCCAGATGACAAAAGGGGTTTCTAATGTGACACCCACCATTTGTACTATGTGGCTTGTGCTGATACCTGGTAACTGCAGGAGAGAGTCTGAAGAACTCTGCTACATGATAGGCAGGTGGTGTCCACACACAGTCTCTAATGAGATTCCTGGTAGACAGCAGGCTGCAGTAGTTGTCACAACTTGTTGCTGGGAGAATTAAGTGTGTTCCTTGTGACTCCATGCTGTGACTCTACCCTTCAGGGAAGCTCATTAAGACACAGGATGTTCTCAACAGAGGCGAAACATTCCACCCTGCAGGGAAGCTTATTAAGCTCAAGAAGTAAACAACTCAAAGGCTTCAGGAAGTCCCTGAAACTGACTAGATGCTTTAGGTTCCTTCTTCCCCAAGCATATATGCACTGTAAAGGCTGCATTCTGTAAAGGTAGCATTCTCAGACAAGATGAGTCAGCCAAGACACCTGGACGAAGCCGACACCAGTCAAACTGCCTAAGAGAAGCAAAGATCAGCAAAGTGTCTTTGGATAGAGCTCAGACCACATCCTGTAGGTCTCCAGCCCTGCTGAGCTGCAGGTTGGCAGTATGCTCCAGGTTTCTGGATTTTGCTATGACTTATGCTGGGGTGGGCTTCAGTCATGCAAGTGTCTGAGCCATTCCTGTTCCTGTAAAGTCACCATTCACCTATACTTCTATTGGTAACCTAAATAAAACTCACTGGTTTCCCAATGTGGACTTTGGTGGTATCCATCCTTTTGTCTGTCATTTATTCCCTAGCTGGGATAAGTAGATGTTTATTCCATCTCTCCACGCAATGTTGTATAACACTTCACTAGCAGAGGTGTTTTTTTGTTTGTTTGTTTGTTTGTTTGTTTTGAAACTCATACCTTGCTTCCTCTGATTTTGTTTTATATCTTTTTTGCATTAAGAAAAGGTTCCTTAAAAAAAAGTAAAATAAAAAAGCAAAACAAAACAAAACAAAAACAAGAAAGAAAGAAAGAAAAGGTTCCTTGTGAGCATACTGCATGTTGTGTTTTGGGAGTCTTATTAAAGGACTGAATTTTAGCATGGCTTGGTGACTTCCACCATAACCTCTTTCTGAAAATAATCACAAAATATTCACTAGAGGACAAAAAGGAACAAAGAAACTTAAGAATTATGTCATAATTAAGAATGGAAAAAAGACAGCCTACCTGCCCACCCCATCAATCAAATATTAACTGCAAATCAGTCAATATGCCAGCAAGGATTTTTTAAAAAAGTTCTCAAGGCCTCAGTCTTAAAATCAATATGGAAGAACAAAGAGATAAATTTTCAGCTGTAAAGGAGAAAAACCAGGTGGCAAGATTGTCTAATGTAGCCTTGGGAACACTGTAATGCTATAGTAATTAGCAGGGAAGAGAACTCAGAGAACTCAGTGGGAACTGTCTGCGGTATCTGAGAACATGAATCTAAGCTGTATAAGAATAAGTAAGAGTCCGAAGCACCTTGACAAGGCACACATACCAGGTGCCATTAGAAAACTATAGAAATGTAGCTAGTATGAGACTGGTAAAAGGCTGGACAGATAGGCTAATGGGCCAGATTAGGAAAACTCGAGCTATATCTACCAGAAATGGGAAAAGCAAATGTTTGGTGTTACAGATCTTGGGAAAGGGTTGTGAAGTGCGCTGAGATAACAGGAGAAATAAATTAAATTCCTGTCTTGTACCATCCTATCTTGTATCATTCTAGATACCTCTGGGTATCTAAGATATTTCATTGTAAAAACCTAGCTGAAGGAAACACACACAGCAAAATCTCTCCTTATACTGCTGAATCACAGCCAACAATCTTAATTTTATAAACTGTGCTCTCTACTAGGACCCCAAGGGCCTATGAGCTTTTAAAAGTAGCCCATAACCTCGATTTCATACCAACTTTTAAAACACTATGAGCCTTACCTCATAGATCCTGGCAATCCCACACAGCAGGGTCACCTCTCCTGGAAACTTATCCAAGCCTTGTTTGAATAGATTTAAAGCAGTCACAGGCTGATCCAATATGATATAAACCTAAAGGCACAATATATTTCAGTAAGAGTGCTGGTTCTTAAAATAAAGCCATTTGCATGACAAGTTTTAATTATTGATTAGCAATGAAGTATCTCCCAGAAATTTCAGTAAGAATGTTCAATGGACATAATTAGATTCTAATAATGACTCTTCAGTTTGTCTGTGCATATTGCGCCTGAACTTTATCACCCCAAGAAATGCTTACTGTGGGGTTATTACTGCCACAAAGACTGGGTAATAAGTGAACAAGAATGGGTCTGGGGAACGTCTCTCTATCCACACCAACCCTCCACTCCCTGTACGACCTTTCTGATGTCCTTTCTGATATCTGTGTCTTTTTGTTTTGTTTCTTGACCCACTGAGTTCAAGCAGGGAATTGAGCATGACGATGGGTTCCATGTTACCTGCAGGAGCCGGTGGACTCACACAAGGAGACAATGGCTGTCCCTCCCCTAGAATGCTGGGCAGGATGGAGTGTGGCCTTGTAAGTTCTTTCTTCAATCCATGACTGCCTGACTTTAGGCTTGCTCTCCCACAGGCAACCGTAACTGCTGTGAGATCGTGACTGTGATGGCCGCACTATGCCCAGAAGACACAGCCCACAGCCCCTCTCCCTCCCTTGCAGCTCTTTCACTCCTTCTGCGATAGCATGCTTAACTCGGAAATGTTTTGCAGATAAGCCACGTTAATCAAGCGTTTTCTTTCAAAGTGGCTTTGATGAGGTCAGGAAGGGACTTTATTCCAGTACAGGCAGAGCTTCCCTTCTCTGAGATGTTTTACCCCAAAGCGTCCTTAATTTCCGACTTCGGGCATTCTAGAGTATGAACATATGCATGGTGAGAGGCCCAAGGGATGGAGCCCAAGGCCACACATGAAATTCATGGATTTTTTTAAAACTGTTTTTCTTTTTAGTTTATGTGTCTGAGTGTTTTGCCTGAATGTGTGTCTGCATATCAAGTGTGAGCCTGGTACCCTTGGAGACCAGAAGAGGGCGACAGATCACCTGGAACTGGAGTTCAGATGGTCAGGAGCCACCATGTGGGTTCTGGGAATGAGCCTGGGTTCTTTGGGAGATGCTTTGACTGCTGGTTTGTTGTTTTTTCTTTTTTCCTTCTATAGGTCAGGCTGTTTACATGATAATTTTAGTGCACCTGTGGTTTAACTGTGACACATCCCGTGATATCAGGTGTGGAATTTCCCACTTGTAACATCCATCATGTTGGCAGTCAGTAAATTTCAGATTTGGGAGTATTTCAGATTTCAGATATTCAGCTTAGGAATGTCCACTCTATGTTGAAAACTTCTAGGTGGCCCCTGTACTGGAGCTACAGGTGACAGCATGATGCCCGACTCAAATCCTTGCTGCTAGCAGCCCAGTGACACTGAAACCTTGACCTCTTGCAGTCTCTTCTTCCTTAGCACACAAGGAAGTATAAAACCTATCCTGTACAGTTACCGTACAGATTAAATTAATCTGTCTTTACTAACAAACCTGCTACAATGGCCTATACTGAATCATGTTCACTAAAACAGAAATAAGACCAGCATTACTCTGGCAGAGATGAGTAATTAGTGTCCTATAAAGAAGTCTATGAAATGGCCCCTGTTCTTAGAGCAGGGTTTGATAGCACAGGCCTGGAATCTCAGCTACCCAGGAGGCTGAGGCAGGGGCATGGTGAGCTCAAAGTCTGTTTGGACTATAGACTAGAGAGATCCTGGTTCAAAAACAAAGGGGCCTGTTCTTTACAGCCTGCTCGGGTTGACACAGAATGGACTGTAGAAAAGGCTGCTCTGTTGCCTAAAGGTGGTGAGTCTATGCTGCTTTCTTTTGTCCTAATAAGCAATCTGTCAAGAGGATTTTCTTCTTTTTCCACAGCCATCAACTCCTTGCGCCGTGGGTACCCTCCATATGTTTCTATTTTTCACTTGCTATTAAAAAATAAGTCTGAACATATTTACTTGCCAAATATTCTTGAAGGAATTGGCAACTTTCCCCCCATGCAATGGCCAGCACCCTAAGACAGTTTTCACTCAAATTAAGGATATTTACTTACTTTTGCCAGATAGAGAAATGTATCAACCATTTCCTGCTGCTTCAGGGCTGATTTAAACTGCTTCTCTGCTTCACGGTACAGCCCTAACCTAGAAATAGCCATTTTAAAAAAATCAGCCGTTCAATTGAGAAATCAACACCACATCATGTTTTTCAAGCCCTGAGGGTATGAACAGACACATCTCATCCTGGAGCAGGCATATACCAAACAGGAAATGCTGTACACGCCGAGAGTAACATGTCTGTGAACAAAAGCTAGCAAAGCCGCCTGTCTCCCTTAGTCCTGTCTAGCTGTGTCTCAAATGGTGTGCAGGACTGAAGCCGCCTCGCAGCAGGACCAAGAGCTGTCTGCAAGCGAGGTCACCTCAGTTCACCACTGGGAGAGCTTACGACCAGCTGTACACATGGCAAGTGACCTGAATAAATATGGAGCCGCCACTTTGCCGGAAGGACTGGAAGACGGCATTTCTTTGAAAACATCTCCTTCTAAAGACAAAACCCTCCAGACCCATTTAGTTACAGCTATATGCTCTGCGGACAGCGCTTGCCACTTGCATACTACAGCTGTGTCATTTTTTTCCTCCAAATCTTGCTTTTCTTTGCCCCTAGTGGACTGCCTCCTCTGTGAACCTGAAATTTGCTCCTCATCTAAGTGATGATGTCAGTGTCCTCTTTTGTGGCCCAGGAAGCTTTGCTGACACCAGGACAGTCACTGAGGCACACACAGCTGTCATTCAACTTGTCCTTAGTAGACCTGCTAGACCTGCTACTAACTACCTGTTCCTAACAATCTAAGGGCTACTTAGACATTAATTTTTGTAAAATAAACTAAAACATATTTACAATACGTTCCACTGTGCTAATGTCTTGTAAAGGGTGCAAAAAATAGCTTTGATAATTTTTCAAGGTCTAGACTTCAAGCACTGGTGTAGCTGATACACTAGCAGCTGCTGGAGGACGGGATTAAAGTGACTAAAGGTGGCTTCAGCAGATTAAAGTAAAGCTAGAGGGCATGTGGTGAGGCAGAAGCCTCTTCCTCTTCAAAGCCCCATGCACTTCCCAGACTATGTGTAAAATATTATCAGTGAACCCCAAAGTTCTGAGAAGTAGAAATAATAAAAAATAAAATAAAAAGAATTTATGGGGGGAAAGGTGTATTTGGCAACTAAGGAATGATACCAGAATATGACTCCTGGCTTCTGCATAGACACACATTCATTCAGTCAGTCAGTTAGTCACTCATTCTCTCTCTCTGTCTCTCTCTCTCTGTGTCTCTCTCTCTGTCTCTCTCTCTCTCTCTCTCTCTCTCTCTCTCACACACACACACACACTCATAAAACAGACACACCACTAACAACATAACAACAACAAAAAAGACATTCATCAAGTTCACCAGCTCCAACCAATATCATAGAGTCCAGAGAGACAGTGCCCACCATCCACCTGCCTTTTCTCTGCACATGACGTCAACAGGACTGTGAAGCGTCGCTGTAAGCACATTTCACAGTGTTAAAGAGACATGAAAACGAAGAGGATAATGTGCGCATCCTGAAAGTAATGACAAGTAAAAGCTAAATGTGTTCACTAACTGAGATGGCCACCGAGAAGAACTACTTATAGGAAAGTGAGTAAATCAATAAAATCGTGGCTGAAACGTCAACAGTTAGAGAAGGTGTGTCCTGTGTTGCATTTCCAGGGCAGTTAATGATGGCATAGGCATGCAGGCAGGAAAGTGGATAGCATGTTAGGAACAGGCTAAGGAAGCTAGTTTACCCGAAAGGACATAACTATGCAAAGAGTGAGAGAGATGGGAAAGCAGGTAGACTGGGGCAACAGCAGGAGACTACAACAGTGCAAGTGTAATCATCAAGGGAGCCAACAGCAGCTGTCTGCACATCTCCCCTCACTATACTCAGGAAGGGATGATGCAATGAGAGGCTGGAGGCAGAAAACCCAGGGAAGAAGTTACTCTCAGCACTCAACAACAGATGGTAAAAAGCTCTAAAGTCAGTCGGTGACTCTCAACCCGCAGGTCATGATAAATATCAGATATTTATATTTCGATTTGTAACAGTAGTAGAATTATAGTTATGAAGTAGCAATGGAAATAATTTCATGGTTGGGGGGTCACCACAACATGAGGAACTGTATTAAAGGGTCACAGCATTAGACTGAGAACCACTGCAGTAATAAACCATCTGATAATAAAACGTCCAGAATTAGGGCACTGGAGTGGGTTGGGTAAGTAGGAGAGGGACATGAGGAGTGTGGAGGTAGAACTTAGGTCGGGAACAAAGAGGCTGGAGTCAGCGTCAGGCTGATCCTCTAGTAGGGCAAACTTGATCTCGGTAGTGGACATGGTAAGGTCTTCCACTGGCTGCCCAGTGTGCTCCGCCCTTGCTTCCACAGTAATGGGAACCATCATAATGCTCATCTGCAAGTGCGGACAATCTGAGAAATCTTTGTGATCCCATTTGAGAGCAGTTGCTCACTAAATAGTTGGCTGAGTGGATGAATGTACAAGTGAGTGAACACCAAACACACAGCAAAGATGTTCTGAGAGACAGAACAATCTTTAATATGCCGAGATGCACTCATTCGATGATGGCATGATCATATAAATGGCATCATGCTGGGCAGGGGAGTCTGAGTGATGCTTCCCTTCAATTATTAACCATGTCTGAAGGTTTTGGGTAGAAGCTCAAGATGTTAAAACTGTCTTTAAGAATTAAACTCATAAGATTTTAATGTCATAACGATCTCACATTATCTTTTGGTACAACATACTTTTCAATTTGTCAGTGAGAAAAAAGCAATTCAGAGTTCTTTGTGAGATGTCTACATGGAAAGTAATCTTGGTCTCCGTGGCAGTGACAAACGCTTTCAGGCCATTTGCCTCCTTTTCCTCTCAGAGCTGGTCTAGAGATATTGATGGTGGCTCACAATAACCAAAGCCAAGCTTGAATCTTGAAAATAAAAACCAACATACCACTATAAAATATGAACGCTCCTCCTTCCCATTTTTTCCAAAAGTTCTAAATTATCTGAATATCAGCAGCAAGTTTTCAGATCCTACGTGTTGCCAAATATGAAATGAGTTACAACTTTGCTGACCTCTTAGCTTGTTTCAAATGTATTTAAACATTAAGCACATTTGGAGAAATTTGGGCCCTAGAAAAACAATAAGGACTATGGATGGGGCAGGAGTGGACTGGGTGGTAATCCTCACTCCAAAGACTGAGGCAGAAGGATCAGGAGGGCAAGGCCAGCCTGGGCTACACAGGGCCATTCTGTCTGAACTAAAGAAATAAAGTATTACTAAGACAATCAGAGGCAGAAAATGGAGCTGAAATTCTTGCTGTATCACATCTCAGCCCTATAAATTTAGACAACTAGCTTCACACAGACAAGGCTCAGCATTTCTCAAATGAGCGGCCACCTGCAGGTGTCATGAGTCTTAAGTGAGATGACGTAAGGTCCAGCAAGCAAGTTCCTACCTGTAAGGAGCCCTATGGATGTGACACATTTGTGTAAGCGAGGAATTGAGAGCCAGGTGGACAAACTCATGTGACCACAGTGGGTTCCAGTCCCAGGTTTGTCACGAACCAGCTCCCGGTGAAAATCACAACCAAGCTCCAGCCTTGGCTTCCTTGTGTGACACGTTCTCAGGACACCAGCTCTTACTGTTGTCACATGATTGTTCAGAAATGTTTGCTCAAATAAGCCCAAGTTGTCTTTGTTTCATTACCATGTTTTACAACATAAAAATATTTACACTTTTAAGACTTTCACAGATAATGAAATTGTGTGTGTGTGTGTGTGTGTGTGTGTGTGTGTGTGTTTTACCTGTAGTAACATTTTCCAATCTGTACTTTCCACCACCAGTCCTTGTACTGAGCATGCTCCGTGGAAAGGGACGCCAAATCCAAAGCCTTTGAAAACAATTCATTTTCAATTATGATTTTCTTTTCTAACAGCAAACAGGCAGGAGGATAAAGAATGAAATAAACTAGATAATTAGCATCCATCAAAACATGTATTAGAAATTAGATAAAACTCGTGCTGCCCAAGTTTCCAGATGGCCCCACCAATTTCCCCTCCATAATCAGTTCCAGGCCATAGCTCTGACAGCACACAAGCTGGAGACACTGATTGCAGGGAGGCAGATGCACAATGCATCAGAACACAGTTTTAATATACAAGGCACAAAACCGAAATGTAAAACACTAGGATTTTACTCTCTTCCTAATTTGTATCTACTCTCTAAAGATTCAAAAATGCCTCAAAATTCAGTGATGTCAAGGGTTCTGCATGTAAGATGGATCCAATGATAGTCCCCATTTTAAACACAGATGCAGAGAAGGAGAAGGGCAGGTAAGCGGATAGAAAGGGGGTTTGGAAGGGTAGGGGCCATTGCTCAGGGTAGAGTATTTGTATCACATCAATGGCTAATCCTGGGTTCAGACTCTAGTCACACCAGAGGAGAAATGAATTATCAGTTTGCTTTAGGGCCTGGGGGTCAGGCTTTAGTGGGTGAGGTGCTTGCTGTGCAGGCATGAAGACATGTTTTCAGATCCCCAGCTGCCACAAAACACTGGGTGCATTTACCTGTAACCTCCAAATCAGGGAGCACAGATGTGAATCCAGAACAAGAAAGAAAGGGGTTTTTGAAGAATGGGATTACAAAGAAGGCGCAAAGAAGTCTGAGTATTCGGGTAACTGCTGCCTTCAATGAGCACAACTCAATCACTCTGACATCACTTTACCTTCTAGTATCTGCAGCAGTCAGAGACATCAGATCCCCTGGACCTGGAATTATAGGTGGTGTACACCAGTTGTGGGTGCTGGGACCAGAACTCTGACTGGGTCATCAGCAAGAGCTGTATGCTCTTAACCCCTGAGCCATCTATCCACCACCATTTCATGGTTTTATCTTTTTCCTTCCAGTGTTTTTACATGGTCACACAAGGGATAATCAATAAAGAATTGAGATTCTTCTGGAGAGGAAGTCGAAAGCCTTTTGACAAAGGAACAAGGGAGGCAAGTCTTTACACAAATTTGAAGTTCACAGAAATCTTAAAAGTTCTATAAAGATTCAGTGATTAGAATTGGAGTTATTACTTATATGAGAATTCTGATTTTTAATTCTTGTCTTCTCACTGTTGGAACTGTTTCTTTCTGGAGTCAGTGTGAATATAACCAGGATAGCCAACAGTCCCATTAAAGAAACACTTGGATATTGTAGTTCTATTATCTCAAAATGCATCCCCTATTACTGTCCTCTTTAATATCAGCTCTCTTCTGAAATGAATGCTAGAAAACTCCCCTCAACCTCCTATTGCAAATTAATTACTTTTCCATGTGTCCTTTATCTCTCTTGCTCCAGGGGAGACCTCTAAATATGTAAACTACTTATCCAGGAATGATGTCACCTCGCTGAGCTTCTAATGGACCTAAAAAAAAATCAACATCTCTACTTGAATGCTATGGAAATTAAAAACAAGCTGCATATGACTATGCTTTCATGTGCATGTTTTTCTTTCCCCCTCTAGTTAGAAATAAGGTGAAGACAAAAGACGAGAGAGAAGTATGACTTTGAGTGGCATTATCTCTGCAACAGCAGGAAACTGTTCAGAGCGCTCGGTTCAGGCTTGCAGTGTACAGATCTGCGTATGTTAATTGTGACTCAGTCTTTATTAAGACCCTTCCCAGCAAACATATTACAGTCACCAACATATAAACAGACCTTCTACTTTTTTAGGAAAAGCTTCTTATGTGCCCTGACTTCCTAAGGTCAGATGCACGCTTATGACGGGTGACCGAGTTTGCCTTCAGTTACAATCCAGAATCAAGTCTAGTATGGAGGAACCAGATGTTCCTGTTAACCCCGTTAAGGGAAATATAATCTGCCTAGATAATAAAAACGGTAGGAAACAGTTACATCTTAGCAATTGTTATTTATACGCAGGCTTGGGATTAACAGACAAGAGTACTTGCGATGAGTCCTGAAGGCCTCTGAGCTCCCTGAGGGGGAACACCCCTTGTGGTTGTTTGAATGAGACTGTTCATGTACTTGAACACTTGGCTCCCGATGATTGCACTGTCTGAGGAGGTTTAGATGGTGTGGCCTTGCTGGAGGAAATATGTCACTAGAGGGCTGCTTTGAAAGTTTAAAGATTCATGCCATTTCCAGTTGCTCTCTCTGCTTTGTGCTTGCATTTCAAGATGTGAGTTCTCAGCATCCTATTCCAGCTCCCATGCCTGCCTGCTGCCTCCTATCAATTCTTCTGGAACCTTAGGCCAGAATAAACCCTTTCTTCTCTAAATTGTCTCAGTCACGGTGTTTTGTCACAAGAACAGAAAAGTAGCTAATACACCTTCTTTCCATCTCTGCTGTTCTGGAATGTCACTGTGCTCACAAGAGGCTGTAGTAAATGTAAACATGTTTTTGTTTTGATCCCAAGTATCAAATGTGAAACAGATTTGTGTGAGGGCACGTGATATTTGCCCACTAGAAAAGGAACTGCCTCTTGTGGGGGCACGGTCTTTGCCAGTTGATAAATATTCTGTATGGACTATGGGAGAGTAGAAACAGTCCAAATAACAGAGAGCAAGGGCTTTTGCAATGCTTTTCATCACTTGGCTGCTCATCGCTCCACTTAGAAGAGGCTGCTGTGTTTGCTGTTACTCCCACTGCCTCTTGTTCCTGCTGCTGGAATTCTGATGATGAAGAGTGGGATCTCCCCAAGGAACTGAGTCTAAAAAGGTCTACTTCCACTGTCCCTATTAACCTCCTTTCTCTCCTATCTAGGGTAAATGGACGGGAAGGGAGGTAGAGGCATTATAGAACTCCAAAGTCAGCTTTAAAAAAGATCAAAGCCTACAAGAGGCACTTGAAGATGACTTGCTCAGGGCATTAACTACAGTCCTGGCTTCTGACTGGTGTGGAAAATAGTTCAAGAATAGTTCACAGTACTCTTAATAGTTAGCTCTAGTGGTCTCTCTATTAACAGAGAGATATAAAATCGCAGGCCCACACGTCACTTTAGTTTTGTCAATAATGCACAGAGACAGAAATATATTGTCATATCAAAGGTTAGTTTTACTTTCTCAGGATTTAAATGCCACTTCACAGTTCTTGATATTTACCTATAATATGTCATACATTTATGCAAAATACTTTTGAAAAATCTGAAGGTCATCCAAAGTAGTACATATAAAAGCAGCTCTGATTTCATTAGTATGCTAAAAAAACAGAACCCTCCCTTCTTTTTTCTTTTCCCGGTTAAAGCTGGAAATATAGAAAAGGGTTTTTTAATGCCCTGTTTGAACTCATTATCTAAATCCTTTTTGGTAAATAGTATTTGTGATAAAATCTAAAATGACATTTTAATGTGAGTGTCTTCTCCAAAGAGCACTGTGCATAAATAAGTATGTGTGTGAGAGCATGCAAGCTAGTGAGAGGAGAAAACAGTCACAGACAGCTGTCTGCCCAGCATCCTCCACCAATCACAGGGCCAACGCAAGGGCTTCACTAATCATATGCTTTAGGAATAAGCCTGCCATTCCATAAGTGCAAACAGGAGATGGAGCTCGTACTTTTCACTAAATACAAATAAAAACAAGCTACTTCCTTGAATGTTCTACGCTAGAGTGACTAGCACATGGATATGACGCGGGCCCAATCAGGAGCACTTACATTTCAGAGGTTCTTAATGTACAGCTAATATATAAGCCAAAAGTGGCTATTAAATCAGGAAATTTATGAAAAAATTGAAAAAAACAATAGAAAATGAGAATCTCCACTGGTGCTGTGAGGTCAGGATGCTTTCTATACTGTAGGAATCCAAGTGGCTGGTGCACTGTGGGCATTCAAGTACACATGGAATGAAGACATATTAAATCTATTCTCAAGAGACACATCCAAGTATGCCTAGTGCACGTATATTTAGCTGTAACTCTATTTAACATTCTGAATGAATACTTCTTGATTTAACATTATATAAAACAAAGATTTGTAGTTTTCATGATTTTGGTAATTATTATTTTAATGGCTACATGAGAAGTCTATCTTGCTATTCATGATAATTTACCAAATGTGCTCTATAGTGCCAAGCATTCATGTTGTTTTTCAAATATTTTTGCTATTATGTCTAATACTATAATGATCATTGCAAATACAGCTATTTTTCCTGATTTTTCTTTGAGAACCGAAATGAGAGAAGAAATTAAGCAAATGTGTTTATGGCTATCTGCTTCTGTTATCATTCTATTTTCTAAATTGTACCCTTCGCAATATTATCTACAATTTGTAATAGTTTATGACATTCCCACTAAGCATCCTAAAGTCCTTTATTTTACATTTCTTGTTGGCAAGAAAATGCATCTCTACTGCACCTGCTTCTTGCTATTCCCCAAACTGTCTGTCCCTAGTCATTTCTATGTCCGTAGGAAGCCCTCTGAGGGCTGGGAAGGTTCCTGCAGGTAAACCCCTCCTGACCAGGAGTTTGAATCCCTAGATTTCACCAAGGGTGTGTGGTGAGCTGCCTGCTATCCCAGAGCACAGGGCAACAAGGAGGCAAGGGGCGAGTGTCCTAGACTAGTAGCTGGAGTGACAAGCTCCAGGTTTGGAGAGACTTGGCCTCGATATATACGGTACACTGTGATTAAGGAAGATATCTGATTATCAACAGCCGGCCTCCATGCATGTGCATGCACATGGAAAAACATACACGTGTGCCCCACATACATATAAATATCCACATACATACCACATATATGCCAGGGGGAAAAAGCTTTCTTAAAAATTCAGATAATCCTTTTAAATATGACAAGCAATATTTAAAATCACCCTATAGATATATTTTCCCTTTTGCCACTATATAGAAATTGTATATGAGAAGCGGCCAAATTCTTGCCTTTACAATTGTTTCACGAATGTAACCCATGAAGTAGTTTGATTGTTGAACTGTGTGTGTGTGTGTGTGTGTGTGTGTGTATGTGTGTGTGTGCATGTACTAATGTGCATGTGTACATGCATGTGGAAGCCAAAGGGCTCCTCCAGAGCCAGCTAACTTTTTATTGAGACTGGGTCTCCAAGCTGGCTCACCTATTAGGCTAGGCTGGTCCACAAACCCCAAGGAATCTGCCCATCCCCACTCCCCAGCACTATGATTATAAACACATGCCACCGGGATTAAACTTGGGTTCTCACACTTGTAAGGCAAGCGCGTTTCTGGGGCAGCTCCCTAGCTCTAATTCAAGCTTTGGTATCTCATTGGCCCCATGTCTAAAAGGACACCCCTAAACAAGCTTCCTCCGTTGTCATGTAATGAATCAAAATGACCTGCTGCCACGTCTCACTGTCTGCTCAGCACTATCTGCTTGTTTTGAATATATTAAGTCAGTCTTCATCAACATAATCTTATGAAATCACAAATAGAGACTCAGGTTCCCATTAAGATTTTGCATCATTTTCTTGTTCCTGGGATGTATTTAAAGGTCGTTTTGCTACGGGTTTTTTTTTTTCTATTAATTCACTGATTTCTTTTAATGAATTACCTTCCCTGGTGAGGTTGTTATACGGAACTCAGGCTTTCTGATGCTGCCAAGGGTCCTCAACTCTATTTCCTACGTTTGAATAAGTGTTTTCTGGCACTTCTATAATTTCAGAATATATTCCACAGCAGCGGTTCCCAGTCACCACTGGGCACCAGCATTGCCTGTGGAGTCCAGAAAAACAGCAGAGTCTCCACCTCCCTGAAGATTCTCATTTTGGAAGTGTAGCACAAACCTACACAGCCATTGCTTTGAAATTACACAGGTACTTAAGAAAGAGAGGCCCTTCTGCATTTCTGTTTCTAGGTCAATGAGAATGGAGTCTGCCGATATAAACATAGAGGGCAAAGGCTTGGGACGGCCTGCCTCCCTCTGTCCTTGATCTCAGGACTGAAGCAGTAGCTGGCACGCTGTGTCCCTCAAAGTGACACGGGATGAAAGAACAGATGCCCCCCTCAGTAAATGAATTAATCTAAAACAAACAAACAAACCCTGAGTATAAAGCCAAACGTGGTGGCTTGCACCTATAATCCTAGCACTTGGTGGGCAGAGGCAGGAGGAGTAAGAGTCAAGGCCAGTCTGGGCTACATAGTGAGATCCTGTTTCAAAAAACAAATGAAACAAAACAAACTGTCTAAAACCAGATTTGTGACAAATTTAGTAGTTAGAGATTCGGGCAGTGTTACATATCATCCCACTGGAAGCTTCTATGAGCCTTACAGTAAACAAACCCACTGGGTTCTGTTTACAGAAATGTGCATGGTTTCTTGGGGGACTGTCTTAGACTCCTCTGTTCCCTATGTGACCAGGCACATGACCTCTTCATCACACACGAGTCCCACATTCTCTGTAGCCAGCCTAGGCTCTCAGATGCACGCCCTATTCCTCAGCGCATGCAATGGTGTCTCCACATAGAGGACTCTGTCATTTCAAATGTCAAACTGAGTCAATCACGTAGCTTTCTAAACTGATGAACGGCCTCATGTCCCATGCCTGTTAGCAAAGCTATCATCCTCACAGCAGCCTCGGGTGGCAGCTCTGACTGCTGTCTCCTCCCCTGCCCCCACATCAAATCTATCATCAAGTCCACTCACTGCCGTAGCCTGTCTTTTTGGTGCCCTCGGTTTTGAAGAGAAGTCTTCTCTAGCTCTCATCCTCTGCTCAGGGTTTCTCCATGTCTTTTGCCTCGGTCCCACGAAAGCCTGCTCACTTGGATGTTCGCTAGCATCAAGCACCCTCTAAGCACTCCCTTGGCCATACCTTCAGTTTGGCAATCAACTCTTGTTTGCTTTTGTTTTTCACACATGGTCTAACTCAGTAGCCCAGACTTGTCTTAAACTCCTGACTTTCCTATGCCAGCCTCTTGAGTGCTGTGATCATGGGTGTACTCCACACCCTGCGACAGTTTACGTCAATTTTATTTCCCCAGTGAGAATGGACGGCTTGCAGAAGCAGCTGCAGTGTCACGTTTTCATTAGCTTTCCCAGTACATTCTGTGTGCCAGACACACAGAAAAAAACAACTGAGGAAGGTATTTTCCTGAACACTGCACATGTGAACATAGTGTTTTTACTGATCTAATAAGAAAATGGGGGGATGGGTGGTGGTGGCACACGCCTTTAATTCTAGCACTCTGGAGGCTGAAGCAGGCAGATCTCTGAGTTTGATGACAGCCTGGTTTATGGAGTGAGTTCTAGGACAGCCAAGACTAAACACAGAAACCCTGTCTCAAAAAACAAAAAACAAAAACAAAAACCAAATAAGTAAAAGACAGCAAAACAAATAAACAAAAACAAAGAAATAAAGAAAATGGGGAAAGGGCTATCAGATATTAAAGAATTGACTTAAACAACTTTGTGAGGTTTCTTCTCATTTATGTTGAAAGTCACCACCTCAGAGTCCGTCAGTGAGATGTTACCTTGAAAGCTGAAGCTAAGTGGTGAGTTACACGGCTCCTTATGCTAATCTTTCTACTTTTGTGTATCTGAAGTCTTCATGGCCCCGAGGGGCAGAAGAAGGCAGATATGCATGTTAGGAAATTTCTAATATTCTGTGGTCTGAAGAAAAATGGATCAGTAATAGTATTAGCATAAAGAATACATTTTAACAGGCATATGGTATTCTAAGTTACCTTGCCCTTTAACAAGAGCTACAGAATCTATGAACCAGGCTTTATTCTTATCATTTCTAAATTTATACAAACATCTTCACTGAAACTAAAACTTTCAGTTCTTCCAATTTTTAATGATTTTTAAGGAAAGAAATAGAACATCTCAAAATCTAAAGCCCCAAAGTCTGAAAAATTACAATGAAATAAAAGAGCATGAATTCATCACTTACCATCTTAACATCATTTTCATGGTGAAAAATATATTCAAATAAAGCCTAGAGAAGAAAAATGTCAAAATACACTCAGTTTATTTTAAGTTATTACTATATGAAAACTCAAAACTTGGTTGACTCAAAAACCCAGGATCTCTAAAGTGCTAGGAATGGCTAAGTAATAAATGTGACTGTCATTTGTCATAATGAGCCATCTTAAAATTCTGCAACTCATAATGGACCCTTGTTTTTAGAGACAATAAACTGGAAAGTTTAAAAGGCTGAACCTTTTTTCCTTTATGTTATTTGCATTATTTTATTAGAACAAGACAAAAGAAGTTCATTTTATTTCCTAAAGACTTATGATTGTCATGAATGTTTCATCCTATTTGTATACTCTGTATTATAAGGATTATTATTTAACTTTGACATGTGGGAAATTGGGTATTCCTTCTGAAACAATATAGAATATGTGTTAAGCTGAATTTTCTGCTTAATTTTTGTTTGTTCATTTGGTTTGAGACAGGGGTTCTCTATGTAACGCTGACTGTCCTGGAACTCATTCTATCAACCAAGCTAGCCTTGAACGGAAGAGGTCAGCCTGCACCTGCCTCTAGAGTTCTGGGATTAAAGGCATTCACCACCACATTGCAACTTACTAATTAATTTTCAAGGCTGTCTCCTTGGGTTTCTTATTAGAGAGCTATACAGTCCAAGTGAAGACTGGAATCACATAGGGGGACCCAGACTGGACTAATCAAATCAGATACCAGGAGGTATGGAAGGTGGAGAAGTCCCCTGTTACACTTTGTGAAGCTTCCAGATGACTCTGCTCTCCAACTAGGGTGGAAAGGTGTGATTTTCAATGTTTATCCTGCTCATCTAAGTAAGTATTAATGGGTGACTTTTTGGCTCTACTACCCTATGTCTGGAATGCAGTGTTTGACACTTATTAGTGACCCTGGGAGATCTCGCATATTAACAAAGAAGACATGGAGCAACAGAAATAAAAAAGAATTCAGGCCTGATGGCACAGACTTGTAAGCCCAACTACTTTGAGGCGGGGGGGGGGGGGGGGGGGGGAGGGAGGAAGGGGGGGGGGTAAGCCTGGACTATCATTAGACACTATCTCAACAAAAGAAGAAAGGGAAGAAACTGGAAGGAGGGAGGGCATAAAAGGAAGAAGGCAAGGGGAAGGGAGGGAGGGAGGGTAGGTGAGAAAGACTGAATAAGGCCCAAGATGTGATCCCCAGTACAGCAACAAAAGAAGAAAGAAAAGAGATGTGTCAAGCATGGTGATACATGCCTGTGCACTGAGCACCCAGGAGGCTGAGGTGGGTGGAGCAGGAGTTCTGGGCCATCCTGCAATACATAGTGAGGTGCTGGCCTGAAAAGAGCAGTCATCAAACCAGATAACAACTAAAACCCACATATGGCAAGCCTTCCCTTCTTATTGAAAAATAAAAACCTAAAAGTACAGCTGTCTGCTACCATGGCTTTCCCGGCACCCAAGCACAAGCAGCGTGTGAGCATCACCACAGACATCTCCTAACATAAAGAAGTCCTAATGAGACAAGGAAAGTTGGGGGGCAAAGGGGAAAACTTGGTGACATTTTTACAGCACACTAAAGAAACCCAAGAAATCTAGTTCGGCCAAACCTAGAACATATACCAGGCCTGCTCTGGATTGCTATAGGGTAACTGTAGAAATTGCCTCTGTTGGCTGCATTAAAAACTGGCCAGCCAGTCACCTCAGGTAAGGGAACCTGCTTGTTAGTACGCTCCTTTGATGAAGAGAACAGAGTAAAGCTTCACAGTCTACTAAGCGCCAGTGACTACTATGGTGAGAGAAGGACGGAAGACGTCATACTGTTCCCTAGTCTGCTGCCAGGGTGATCCACCCCTGCTGACCCCAGAACGTCAGCGATGAGGAGTGAACTCAGCACTCTATACGAAGTTCTCGGACTTTTACACTGAGTTTTCTGGGTTAGAGTTCAATTCCAAGCTATTCCCAACCAAAAAGTTGGGGGTGGGGGATGTTTTATTTCATTTTGCTTTTAGGGACATTTTGTTTTTGTGGAAGCCAGCCAGAGAACAACCTAGGCTGTTGTTCCTAATGAAGCACCCCCACCTTGGTTTTTCCTTTCCCCAAGGATATATTTGTGTGTGATGTGTGCTTGGAGGGGGGGGGGGGCTGTTTGCACACAGAGGCCCAAGGAAAGCATCAGTTCTACTCTACCATTCGGCCTGTTCCTCTGAGCAGGGACTCCGATCCCACAACTTGGGGTTCATGTTTTTCTTGACTAGGAAGGAAGCCATGGAGCCCTAGCAATCCTCCTGTCTCCACCCACCTCAGAACTGTGGTTACACGTGTGAGTGGGACACTCAGCTTGTTAGGTGGGTGCTGGAATCCAAACTCCAGTCCTCAGGACTGCGCAGCCGGCAATCTTAACCACTGAGCCATCTCTCCAGTCCCAGCCTTTTTTTTTTTAAAGACAGTTTCTCACTAGCCTGGGGCTCACTGTTGATTAAGCTAGGCTGGCTGGCCTGCAAGCCACATATTCTAGCTTCATTTTTGTTATGAGATAATATACCCTAACAAAAAGCAAGTCAGGGAAGAGAAGCATTTATCTGACTTACATGCTCAGGTTAAGTGCATTATTGCAGGAAAGTTGGGGCAAGAACTGAAAACAGTGGATCCACAGTCAAGAGTGAAAATAAACAAACAAACAAACAAACAAACACAGGGCTCCTTGCTTGTTCTCCGCGAGCTATCTCTTCTCCCATTCTGTTGAGGACCCCATGCCTAAGGAATGGTGCGGCTCATAATGGGCTGGTTGGGTCTTCCTACACCAATTGACAAGCCAAGCAATCCCATATAGAACCATAAGTCAACCTGATCTAAATACTTCCTCACTAAGACTCCCCTCTTAGGAGATTCTAGATTGTGCCAAGTTGGTAATTAAAAGTAAGCATCACACTACCATACCCAGCTTTTTTAAAACATTATTTGTATGTGTGTGTGAACATATGCATGCATACATACATACACATGCATGTCACAGCACACATAAAGAGATCAGAAGACAACACAGGGTAGTCAGGTTTCTCCTACCATGTGGGTCTTGGGAATTGAATCAGGTCAATAGGGCTAGTCTTGTTGGCCTGCCTCTGATCCATCTGACTGTCCCATATCCAGCTCTCCATGTTGCCCCTGGGAGTGAACTCAGGCCCTCATACTTGTGAAGTAAGGACTTTAGCAACTGAGCAGGGTCTCCCAAGCCCCACCCCCCACATACCCTAGTTTCTCATACTGGAAAATCCTGGACATTTTTCTTTCTAATTTTGTTTTCATTTCTCTAGTTTCTTTTTCTCTTTTCTACTCTCCTCTATTCTGCCCCCTTATCTACTTGCTCACTCCGCCCCCAATTTTCTCTTTAATTTAAGAGAATTCTCTGAGTAATGAGAATTATTGAGGTAGTTGCCATGTTGGCTGCTTTCTGGCTTGAGCAATGCTGAGGGCCTAGTTAGTTACTAATTAAGCATACATTTATTTTCCATCCTTTTGACAGTCCTTAAATCATACAAGAGTTGGGCTGGAGAGATGGATCAGAAGTTAAGAGCATTGGCTGCTCTTCCAAAGGTCCTGAGTTCGATTCCCAGCAACCGCATGGCAGCTCACAACCATCTATAATGAGATCTGGTGTCCTCTTCTGGCCTGCAGGTGTACATTCAAGCAAAAAATTGTATAAATAAAAATTTTTTAAATCTTAAAAAAAAAAAAACCATACAAGAGTTGAAAATTAAGAGGCAGGTGGATCGCTGTGAGTTCGAGGCCAGCCTGGTCTACAAAAGCGAGTCCAGGACAGTCAAGGCTACACAGAGAAACCCTGTCTCTAAAAACCAGGAAAAAAAAAAGAAAAGAAAGGAAGAAAGAAAGAAAAGAGTTGAAAATTATTTAGTCCAGGGAAGAATGGGAGGATACAAGGGATGGGATAACAATTGAGATGTAATATGAATAAATTAATAAAATATATTTAAAAAAAAGAAAATTATTTAGTCCAAGCTGAAAAACAAACACGTAAACATACAGACAACCTCCAGCTTCATTCTACAAAGACGACACTGCCTTTCCACTTTCTCAGTTATAAAGTATGGCTATTACCCAGGGGAAAGGATTTTCCTATAATTATTATCTATACGCTTATTTCTGGTCAATTGTACTTAATTCAAGAAAAAGATATGGTTTTTACATGTTGCTACACTAACTAAAATCATCACGAGGCTGTGTCATCTATCATTACCTCAGAGCTTAGCATCTTTTGAAGCACATACCTTTGCCAACTTAGGTTTCTGGGAATATTTTCTTAAATTCAGTCTAGATAAATTTATAAATGGTCCATCAGGACTTGTAAGCATGGAAGCCTGTGAGAGAAAAGAAAGAGAAGAAGAACTTTCTTTTGAAACATCAATAGAGATTCTTACGCATAAAAATTATAATAGATTATAGAAATTATAAGGCAAGAAGAATTACTTCAAAATTTCCTTTTAATTTTCTACTGTAATTCCAGTGAAGCATAAAATTACTTGGGTAATACAAGAACCTACCGTCCCTAGTCTGACAAATCTTCCAGATGAGCTGGTGATAGGTCGTGCTGTGTAGGCAGTTCTGGGTGTTCTGATGGCCTGCTCCATTGTCCCTGGCCTCCCACTCTGTGTGCTGGGCCTCAGGAAACCCGTAATGGGTCTTCCCGCTTGAGTGATTGGCCTGTGGAGATCAACAGTTGTTATAGCACCCACAAGATCAGCTAAGGATTGATCAGGATTTGGAGGCAGAGGAATGAACCTAAAATACAGACCTGACAGCTTGACTCTGTCCTCCTGCCTGGTTAGTTCCAGGGAGCTTCAAAGACGTGCCAGGGCCTACAAGATGGGATGACAATCAATTTGTGTATTACTTATAGCTTTCTAGAAACTCTCAGTGATATAATTTTCAGGCTTGTACTGGCCTGGGAAAGAAGGCATTGCTAGTAGGAACTGCTTTGAGGAAATGTGTTTGAGACCCATCTTCAGTGACTGTTTACCACTGGAGTTGGCAGCATGAACCTTCTGGGGCAGCACCTAAAACTGAGGCCGACTGAAGACCCCTGCAGTAGCCAATTTTATTCAGAGCATCAGACAACTTATACCCTGAAGCTAAAAACAATCACATGAGTGAAATGTTTGATGTCAAGGACTACCCACACACGTTTTTCCATAGAGGCACATGAGTAGCAACAGCTGAAGCAGACTTCAGACTCTCCGCCACACTTGGGAGGACACAAACACACATCCCAAGAGCAGTTCTGTGTTTTGAAGAAACTGAGATCACAAGACTCTGGTCTTGTCTTCTTGGTATTTTCTCACAAGCACTTAGAATTCTCACACGACTCCACTCTTGACTGTGTTCCGACAAGTGAGCATGCTATCATTTAGTCTTCACAGGGTCTCTAAGGTAGGTTTGGTACTAAGCCATTTAACAGAGGCTCGAGGAATCAAGTTCACAGGTCACCTTATTAGCAGAGCTTGCATTCAGATTCAAAACTAGCATGCTTTAAAGTTTAAATGGTTCTAGACTCAAAAGTTAATTATGTCTCATAAAGATGTCTCCAAATAAATGATTATGTCTAGAATTTACATGTTTTAGCAAGTCAATGAGGAAAAGAAAGTCTTAGCAACTAATAAATTAGCAGCAAACCACCATATACTGTGGCTATCCTCCAATACTATTCATACCAGGATCCTGGCTTGGATTTTAAGGCAATCCCATTATGCATGTGTTTATAGAAAATATAAGAACATATGTGCACACATATCCCTCTTATGTGCTACACTCCTCCTTTAACTGAAGGAGGAGTACTTACGTGGAACTTGGGCAATAGCATTTTCATCCAGGATCATTTCCGCAATCCCCTCCTGAACCACATCAATTTCATCTATGTACACCATTTCAGTCAGTGCTCGTGCTTTCAAAATCCAAGCTGCCTAAAAACCATGGAAAAAGAAAGCATTTGGTAACATACCATTAGAAATCTCACATGGCTTACTGAAGAGGGCATGTTTTGTCAGTGCGCTCCGTGCTCTGCTTCAGGACCAAGACTTCCAGGAAGTCCTCCCCAGTCTCCAGGAAGTCCTCCCCAGCCTCCAAGGCCAGGGCATCCTCGCACCCTCCTTACAGTCTTTCCTTTATGCTGCTGATCTTCTCACTTACCGTATGTGACATTATTGCGAGCATCTGGGCATGCATTAGCCTCTGTTCCCCAGAATGCAAGCATGTCAACCTTGTGTACTCCTGAAATTTCTACACCTTTAGTTTTTTATACGTAATTATAAATTCAGGAAATGTTGGTTGACTCAGGCTATGATCCATTTCTCTGGAGTCCAAGTCACTATTCAACCCCTGTAATTTTGTGATTAGTCAGGAGAAAACCTGCTAAAGAGAACAGAGAATGGAAAAGTAATTAAAGACTCTAACTTGAAAGCATCGTTAGCTTTGCTGGAGCCTGAGCAACAGCTGGAGTCTTGTCAAACACATAAAATCACTTTACTGAAAAACGTGACCTTTCTGCTTTTTTTCCCCCCCAGAATAAAAGCCAAGAATGATGAAGCTTGGTGTACCTTGCATGATCTGAGAGGAATGCAGGTCTGGAAGTGGCAGCATAGACCTGACTCTACAGTTCAGAGCTGCCGGACGTCCGCAAAGCCCCCACATGTACGGAACCCTATCTAGTCAGTCCTTCTTTACAGACCTCTTAGATATGTACGAGCAGGCTGGCTCTGAGTAGGAAACAAGACCTCAACATGGACCCGAACACTCCTGAACACACCATCACCCAATGGATTAAACAGTTAAGCACAGCAGTGTGTGATAGAAAAATTAGGTTTTTAGAATATGGTTGGAAGGAAGGAAAGGAAAGGATGGAAGGAGAGAGAGAGGGAGAGAGGGACGGGGGGAGAGAGAAAGGGGAGAGAGAGAGGGATGGGGGAGAGAGAGGGAGCGAGAGAAGGGGGAGAGAGAGAGGGACGGGGGAGGGGGGGAGAGAGACAGAGAGAGAGCGGGGGGGGGGGGAACAGAGAGAGAGAGAGAACCAAGATAGTCGTGTAGGCCTGTCACCCCAGCACTTGGGAGAGCCTCCTTGACTGCACAGCACGCTCAAAGCCAGCCTATAATACATAATATTTTCTCAAAACAATGATTATTGTAAGAATAATGCTGACAGCTTTGGCTCTGTGGCCAGGTAAGATTGGCTCGCAGGGTATTTGGAAAGTCCCAGTAGCTGTGAACGTTGGAACGCTGGTGAAGCTGTCTGGACTAAAGAGGGCACATGTGCCACAGTGAGGTTTAGATTTTCATTCTGTTTTTGGTTGTTGTTGTTTTAGTTGGTTTGGTTTGTTTGTTTTCAGTTTTTCGAGACAGGGTCTTTCTGTGTTAGCCTTGGCTTCCCTGGGCTCGCTCTGTAGATCAGGCTGGCCTCTGCCTCCCGAGTGCTGGGATTAAAGGCGCGCACCACCACACCTGGTTTGATTTTCGTTCTGATATTGAGGAGCCAATAAAGCTTATGGACCATGATTTGGGGCCTAATTTAAATCTTTCTTAGCCAATCTGACCCCCTCACTCAACCACCCCCCATCTCCAATCTCTGTCTCTGTAGGGTCTCACTGTGTATCCCAGGATGGCCTTGAACTCTAGAACCCCTTATTTAGCCTTCTTAGTGCTGGAATTAGTGGCATGTACACCATACTCATATTAAATCAAGCTTTTCAAAAGCCATGTTTTTATAATTTTAAGCATCATTTACACTGTCAGTTATTAAACATCCATAGACATATTTTAGTAGCTTTGAGTCGTTGCTCTTATTTTGTAATTCAATCTGTTATGCTTCATATCTAGTGCCCTGGTAACCTCTTACATGTGAAGATGATGTAAATTTTCTGTGCTGAGCTAATCAAAACAAGGGAAATGAATCCATCATTCTCCCCTGCCCCAATAAATAAACAGCTATTATCAGAAGTCGGAGAGGAACATCTGCTTTTTAAAAATCTCTATGAAGTCAGTCTTTATAAATATAATTTTGGTTTTTTGTTTTTGTTTTGTTGTTGGTTTGGATTTTTTCTTTGCTTGTTTGTTTGTTTTTTGAGACAGGGTTTCTCTGTGTAGCCTTGGCTGTCCTGAACTTGCTTTGTAGACCAGGCTGGCCTCGAACTCAGAGATCTGCCTGCCCCTGCCTCCCAAGTGCTGGGATTAAAGGAGTCTGCACCACACCCGGCTTGATTTTTAAGTCTTAAGAAATGGAAACAATGATATGAATGTTGATATTAACAAACCTGTAAGGACCGGGAGATTGCTCAGTGGGTAAAACACATGCTGTGCAAGCATGAGTGAGAAGCAGAGTTCAAGCCGCAGATCTGTGCAACACATATCTGTGATCTCAGCACTGGGGAGCTGAGCTAAGAGGGAGAGACAGGAGAGTCCCTAGAAGTTTCCAGAACCGCTAACCTGCTACAAGCAGTGGCAAATGAGAGAGCTTGTCTTAAACGAGGTGAATGGGGAGGGCTGACACCCAAAATGGTCCTCTGACATCCACACATGTGCTATGGCATGCACATGCTCACACACCTCACACATAGACACACCTCATACCCGCACACACACACACAAACACATCACACACTCATATGTAAATACACACACACATACATATGACACACTCATGTACATATACACATCATACACACAAAAATATTTGTTAAGGATCTGAAATAAAGCATGTTGCTGTTTGGTTTTTGTGAACTTGACATAAACTAGAGTCACCGGGCATGGGGGAACATCAGCTGAAAAATTTCCCCATCAAATTGGCCTGTAGGCAAGTCTGGGGGGCATTTTCTTGTATGGCGATAGATGTGGGAAGGTCCAAACCACTGTGGGAGGTGCCACCCTTGAGCAGCCAACCTGGTTGTATAAACCACAAGCTGAGCAAGCCATGGAGAGCACACCAGGAAGCAGAACATTCCATGACCTCTGCTTCAGTTCCCGCCCCGGCTTCCCACGATGACTGACTGTGACATGCCAGAGTAAGCTGAAATAAAGCCTTTGTGTCTTCCATTGCTTTTGCCTATGATGTTTATCACAGCAACAGAAATCCAACTACAACAGAACTTGGTACCAGGAACATGGGGGTGTTGCTGTGACAAATCTGATCACGTGGATCTTATGCCTTGGATTGTTTTTTGGGTAGGATTGTGAGAGCTTTTGGAAGTTTGAGCCAGAAAAACTGCTGAGCTGTCAGAGGTTAATGGGGTGTCCTGGGGTAGGTTGGAAGGAAATGCAGATAACGAAGGCCTGGCTCTTGAAATTTTAGAGGAAAGTTTGAGTCAATTCAAATATTCGATCAGGCTATTTGTTTGATTTAGACTAAAAATCTATGGGAAGAAAACGTATTTTAGTGGGACGATACATGCTGGTTACCTGGGGCTGGAAACTCAGCTGTGATTAATATGAGAACAGCACCACGGGGGTAAAATCTGGGAAACACTCACTGAGGGTCAGACACGGAAGCTGGTAGCCACACTTTACCAAATGTGTAGAAGAGCCTCACACACTGTACTGATTTTAAAGGCATAAAGGGGTCATGGAGAGTATCTGAGGTTGGCACTGTCTGCAGGCCTGGAGCCTCCCTGAAGAGAGGCCAGAAGAGGTGAAGACTCAGCCTCAGGCACAGTGGAGCCCCAGGCTCGATGGGATCTTGGCAGCAGCACAGGCTTGGTACAACGTGGCAAGGCTGGAATCTTTAGAGAGGCCAGGAAAGGCCACTGGTGAAGCGAGTCTGTCTCCAGCATATTGGTAATATTGGGGCTGTAGAGCCAGCCTGGGCCTATGAGAAAAGCTGTGTGGTGGCAAAGCTACAGAGACGGGTCACAGAAGGCTTTTGGAGCCCAGAAGATGCTGAGTGAATCCTAGATGACAGCCACTGTGGGATTCACAGGTTGTTACTGTGCCCTGGGTCCTCCCTCTTAGAATAAGAAAGTACATATGTTAATTTTTGTATTTTATTTTAAAGCAGTTCACAGTCAATAGACTTTGAATTTTTTAAAGAGAGCGCCGATTTTTTTGTTGTTTTGTTTTGTTTTGTTTTTCCAAACTGGGTTTCTCTGTGCAGCCTTGGCTGTCCTGGACTCGCCCGGTAGACCAGGCTGGCCTCGAACTCACAGCCATCTGCCTGCCTCTACCTCCCGAGTGCTGGGATTAAAGGCGTGGGCCACCACGCCCGGCACCGCTGACTTTTAAAGTATTGAAAATTGTATATGCTGTGGTATTTTTAAAGTTAAGCTATGTTTTATGTTGTGATGTTAACATGAGATCTTGAGATAAACAAGAAATAGAAGTTATGGGTGGACAGTGATGTGTTTGTGATTCAAGCTGATAAAGGGTCAACTGTGATGGTTAGTTTTGACAAAAACAATCAAAAACTAGACTTACCTAATTGGGGGACCCCAATTAGAGAACTGCCTCTATCACACTGGCCTATGGACATGGGCATGTCTGTAGAGGTATTTATTTTCTTGATTAATAATTAATGTGAGTGCCCCAGTACACTATAGGCAATACCACCCCTGGGCAGGTGGTCCTGTGTTGTATAAGAAAGCAAGCTCATGATGATCTGGGGCACGTGGGGGGGGGGCTCCCATTTTCTGAGGAATAGGGGAGGGGGAGGGAGAGTGGGACTGGGAAGAGAGGAGGGAGGGAGCTATGACCAGGATGTAAAGTGAATTGATTAATTAATTAATTAATTAATTAATTAAAAAGGAAAACAAGCTGAGCAGGTCATGGAGAGCAAGTCAGTAAGCAGCACTCCTCCAAGGCCTCTGCGTCAGATCCTGCCTCCAGGTTCCTGTCCTGACTTCCTGCCTTGGCTTCCCTCAGTGATGAACCGAGACCTGAAATAAGCTCTTCCCCGCCCCCCAAGTTGCTTTTGGTCATGGTGTCTATTATAGCAACAGATACCAAACTAGAAAACATACTTAAACCATTATTTGATTTAAAATTTCATTAATATTTCCAAAAAATTCATCTCCCTGGTTTTTTGTTTTTGTTTTTGTTTTTTGGTCCTAACAAAAATGACCTTGAAAATCACACATCACTGCTTGATTACACATCAGAGTACGTTCAAAAACCCACTCCTAGCAATGTGAACAATTCTTGAGATTTTAATGAAAACAGCAGATGGGGCTTTGGATTAAAAAAATATTTTTTTGGGGGAAATAAGCCAAATATGTTCTACAGCCCTAAAATCCCCTGCATATTAAAAAGAAGCATGATCAAGTATACACAGTAATCTCTAATTTTCCCTTAAATATGAAAAAAAACTAGAAATGTATTTTATGTTATGTTCAACTGAATACACTGCAGTCATCAACTTGAAAATACAGTTGCTTATACAAGTGACTCTATTTGTATTACAAGTTCTATAAAATCAATTTTTAAAAAGATGCTTAGGAATTTTTTAAAGGAACAAAACAGTTTCTCCCCAGTTAAATGAATAATAATCATGCTAATTTATTTCCCTGCATATCTTTTTTTATTCTTAGATAATTTCATACAATGCATTTTGATCATATTCACTTCCTCCTCCCAGTTCTTCCAAATTACCCCTCCCGACTTTATGTTCTCCCTCTCTCTCTCTCTCTCTCTCTCTCTCTCTCTCTCTCTCTCTCTCTCTCTCTCTCTTTTCCTTTTTTAAAACCCACTGAGACTCGTGCTGGATGGGTCCCTTTCCTGGAGCACAGTCAGCCTACCGGGGCTACCCATTCTAGTCTGGCACAGACCTGCCAATTGACATCAAGAAAGTCCTACTTACATGTTCCATCTCCTGTAGGGCTAATCCAGTTTTACTTATGAAATTAAAAACTCAACCAGCTGGGAAAAACATGTTTTCACTATTCTATTGTTTATGAAATAAGGATAAGTAATGCAAGGCCAACAGGTTATGACATGTGAGAAATAACTTTTGATTAATGGAGTAAGCCAACCAAGAGAGTAATCTTTCTGACATCATTTGGATGTCATGAAAACTGGTAGAACTACTCGACAGTCTGCCTGTAAACTGAAATGTTAGGCACAATATAGTATGTTGTTACTGTGAGGCCTTTTTAGAGTTTAGTTATGAAATCTCTCCAAATGCTCTTGGACAGAAGGCTTAATCTCCAGCTCGTGCACCACAGACAGATGACTCCATCGCCAGAGTACCAATCTCATAAATCGACTACTTCACAAATGCCTTCATAGCTGGACCATTAGGAGGAGGGGACAAGCCCAGCTGGAGGAAATGGGACTCTGGGGTGTGACTTTATAGGTTGCATCCATCCTGTCCCCCTTTCCTTTCACTGTCTCTGCCCTTGACTGTCACGAGGTTGGCAGCTTTTTGACACCATGCCATTCTGCCTCACCCCAGGTTCCAAACCCACTCAGCCACCAACCACAGAGATGCCTCTAAAATCCAGGAGGCAAAATCAAACTGTTAAGCTTTTTTTCTTTTGCAGTTTTTTTTTTTTTCGTCACAGTGGCAAAAAGCTAGCACAAGCCTCACCTCTTTTTAAGTTGTAAACAACATGAAACCTGAAAAATAGGAACAAGGTCAGCCTTGTTCCTTCTGACATCATTATCTGGTGGATAATTGAGTCTACAGAAACAAAATTAGAAACTGTTACTAAATATAAGGGCTACATGAAACCTTGCTAGTCTAAAACTTTTAAATACCACTTATGGTTTTCAACAATATGTACAATGCAAATTACTAGTGCTTTAATTTAATTGTAATCAAAATCTTCTAAATGGCTAAGAATAAAAAATATATTTATTTATTTATAAATAAGTTGTATTTAAGATTTAGATTTGTTCTGAATGACTGCATGTATAGTATATAAAACATAATCATTGGAGCTAGGCGTGGTGGCACACACCTTTAATCCCAGTGCTTAGGAGACAGAGGTAGGTGGATCTCTGTGAGTTCAAGGTCAGCCTGGTCTACAAAAGGAGTCCAGGACAGCCAAGGCTACACACATAGAAACCCTATCTCGAAAAACCAAAAGAAGAAAAAGAAAAGAAAAAAAAAAAAAATATATATATATATATATAATCATTGGAAGACAAGTGCCATCTTATAAAAAAGTCTGAGTCACATTTGTGCCATGTCTAAGTCAGAAGTCTCCATTAGAGTACTTCTTAACTTGTTTTCCATGCTGAAAGGCTCTGTCATTACTCATATGTACCTTGTGAGAAGTTCAAATCACTCAGTTACATTACGTTAACATTGTATCTCATTTAGTGGGACAAACACTAGTAACATCTACATTCTCTGCACCTCTTCTGTTCCCAGACTCAGTGGAAACCTTCTGGACTGAAAGCTTCACTGGCCAGTTACTATCCTCTACTGCTGCTCTAACCAAGCCCCTTCCCTTCCAGGGCTTCCTTCTGACTCAGTCCCTTGTTTCTTACCATCAACAGCTGAGAGCCACCTCTAAGCATTTAGTTGTGGCAATCTGGCCACTTTCCCTTCCTTCCTTCTTCAATGGAAGAACTTTGTCCTCCCTCCCTCTTTGAGCTACCAAGTCAGTTAGAAAGCAAGCAAAGTGGGGCAACTGTGTTCAAAATTTGCTGCTATCCATCAGAGTTGTGCAGATCCTGTGACTTTGCTGACAGCCTGGCTCCCTCCTAAGTGTGATTGCTCTTACTACCCTGTTCCTTTTTCTCCTCATTCTGGTCAATCTTGGCAATTGTTACTTAAGCCCCAAGTCTTAATAAGCAGTTCACATTAGTTCCTCAAGGCTAGTCAAGTCAGTAGAAGCTTTAGGAATATGAAAGTTTATTTATACAATAAAGAACAGAACAGCTGGTAGATGCAGCTATGTTTCTAATACTAGAGCAGATACACAGCACATTTTCTAATCATCTGTAGCAAATAAGCAATAGCAACTAATTTACTCTCTAAACTAATGCTTGCAGCTAAACCTTTACCTGAGACACTGGCAAATCGGGAGCTGGTTCCTGGAAAGCATTAAGAAGGTTGTAAACATTTTTAAGATATGCAATTTCTGAAGTCAGAAGTCTTAATAAAAACCCACATATTAAATTGTGCACGTGTGTGTGGCATAGGCATGGGGTGCACAAGGTGGGCTCACTTGCCAGTGCACACGTATACTGAGGAGAAAAGTCAACTTGGATATCTTCCTTAATGGCTCACCATCTACTTTTTGAGACAAGGTCTTTCACTCAGCCTAGAGTGGCTGGCCAACAAGGCCTGAGACCTACCTGTCTCCGTCCGCACCCTAGTGCTAGGGTTACCCACACACACTGGCGCAGCAAGCCTTTATGTGCCCGAGGATCTAAATGCAGGTCTCAACACTTGCACAGCATGGATTCCAACCATGTCCCCAGACCTGCAAATACTAATTGGAATCTTTTTCTAGAAATACTCTCAAAAGTCCATAAAACATAATATACACAGAAAAGTTTTCTATCATCAAAAAATTCTAATTACTCAGAGTACAAAGGAAAAGTAGCTCAATTACATTGGAGATGTCAATACAAGGCCCATGAGATGGCTCAGTGGATAAAGGCATTTACAACCAAGACAAAGGATCTGAGTTTGATTCAAATCCAGAGCCCACATAGTAGAAGAAGAGAACTGATCCCCAAAAGTTGTTCCCTGGCTACCAGCTAACCTGCCGCCCAATATAAGAGAAAAATAGAAGTGATAGTTTAAAACAATTACTCCAATAAACTTATTTATTTAAAAAAGAGTCAGTAACTTAGAAATTAAGAATAATTTTAAACTATACCAAGGAACTATTTCTTTATATCTGAAAATAAGATATTATATCTTAATAACTTCTGGAACAAAAGGAAAATACTAATAATATAAATCCTTAATTCCACAAAACTATGATGAGATTTGTGACTGCTAATAAATTAATTCTAGCCAGGTGGTGGTGACGCATGCCTTGAATCCCGGCCCTCAGAGGCAGAGGCTGGCAGATCTTTGAGTTCCAGGCCAGCCTGATCTAACCCCCCCCCCAAATAATAACAATAACACTCTAACTGCAATGTTCTTGTAGAAATGTTTATAGACTATGCAATACACATTAGAGCCGAGTGCTGACAAACGTGGCATCTGAGTCTCGTTTTTCCAGGTTAAACCCATCAGTCAAATAAGGTCTCGTAACAAATGTCTACACTTAAGTGTCTGGCAGCAGCACATGTTGAGCACTTAACCTATGCCATGTTTTATTGAGGAAAGTGCTAAGAAATGGAAAGAGGGTTGACCCTTGCCTTCCACAGCTCTAAAACCCTAAACGAACACTGTGGGTATGTTAAGGAAAATATTGCCTGGTCAGGCAACGTGCAAGCTTTGGATAGGCACGTGACTTCTTTAGCATCCTGGTGCACTGCGGGGGAGGGGAGGAAAAGGGTAAGCCAGGCTGCACAGTGAGCGTCCCAAAGAGTGGGCTTGAGAGACGGTCTTACAGTGTACTAAACAGCAACTGGAGCATAGAGCAAAGACAGGGTTGCAATCCAGTGCATGTAGGGAGAATCTGAAGGCAGAGCCGATTTCCTGAGCATGGCTCATACTTCAGTGAGACAGAGGGGCGAGATGGCAGGTCCCAGAAGTAAGCCTTCCCATTCTTTCTTGTGTATATGTGGCTCATGAGCTCATTTGAACGCCATTAACAATGGTCTAAGTAAATCAAGAAGTATCACCCATTTTACAGGGGGCAAACAGATTTATAGATAATAAATAGTTCGTTCAAGGTACTGTGATGACTCATGTAGATGGGCAACTTGACAGAACTAAAAAACACCTAGGGCATTAATGAAGCAAACCTTTGGGTAAGTCTGTGTGAGTGCTTCCAAAAGGCTTTAGCATGGGAGACGGGACACACACTAATGTAAGCATCTTGGGATGGGGTCCAAGACTGGACACAAAGGGAAAAGGAGAAAGCCAGCACACCTCCTCTGCCTCGGCGGCCTGCCTTCCTCTGAACCATGAACCAAAACAAGCCATTCCTCCCTTCCAGTTGCTTCTGGTCAGTGTTTGGTCACAGCAGTGAGAGAAGTGATTAACACAGCTGTACAAATGTTTCAGTGAGCCAAGGCACTTTCTTGCCAGCTCATTGGGAATTTACATTTTTCTTAAAGATAGAAATAGTGAGGCAGGCTGAAGAATGAAGTTCAGACAAGAGGCTACACGCCCATCTCAGTGGTGCAGTGAGGGCTACATATGGACCAGACCCCGAATACATTATCTCCAGTACCCCAAAAGTGAAAAACTAAATTAAGTTCAGAACGGCTATATGACAGGATCAATACAGGATTGAGTGGGAAATATCAACAACAGGCAACTGCAGACAGTGTTTGAAAAGGAAAAGCAAACAGCTAAAGGAAACAGAAGCCCTAACCCAAAGGCAAAGCCCAGCATCTGTTATTCTACCAACAGCAGTTGGATTCCTCCGGTGGCTCAATCAGAAGCCACCGACTCAGCCTCTTGGGGTTCTGTTCACTGATGACAGACTTTGTGACCTGTCTGTCTTACTCTTCCATCCCTTTGAGTACACATGTGTGACTGTGTGGGCGAAGAGCAGCTAGGAAAACAATAAAAAGATCAGAGAAGAAAACGAGATGCTTAGAGAGTGGGGAGGATGGAGGACGGGTGCTGGTTATGTGGGTGGGAAATATGGACTGAAAACAGAGACAAGGCCTCTTGGCCTAACAGGGGTGAGACAGAGCATGCTTACTGCGCTGCCTGCTCCTGGCAGTCCTGGCACCCACCAAGGTGCACAAACACTCTACAGGGCAATACATAAAAGTAAATAAACTGCACGTGTGTGGTCAGTGCTATACCCAGGGACAAATCTTAGATGCCTCCGGTGGAGACAAGAAGGGTAAAGCAGAAGACATGACAATAAGAAGAGAGGCAGAGAAAGCGGGGATTATTCTAGAAGTTGTACATGACAATGATTTATGAGCTATTTTCAACATCATTTTACCACCCTTTCACTGGATGTATTCCTCACAAAATGCTCTCTAGATTATCAACAATCCTTTCAGAAAAAATGTGAAATAGTGAAATCCTACATGCAAATATCTTTAGGACAAAAGTGGTCAGAATCAAAACGAAGCTGCTTATGTCAAGGTCTAATAAAAATCCGGAGGGGTGGGGGAATCTCATGAGTATATGATTCATAACAGTCACAAAAGACTGCCAGAGCTACAGCCCCAGTCCAAGGCCACTAACATCTCAGACAGAAAGCTTCTATCCCCGAGAATGTCCACCCAACCTGGGACTGACACCACATTTGTTACAATCCTTGAGTGCCCTTGTTATTAATCCTGTGGTCAAGGATTACTGTTTCAAAATAACTTATGTAATATTCCTCATTTTGCCTTTACCCTGCCCTATGGTCTCAATGTCACATATGCTCCCCACTGTAATACCCCTTGCTTAGTCCCAAATAAATACTAGATTTCTCTGAAGTGTTCTTTCTGTGTGTGTGTGTGTGTGTGTGTGTGTGTGTGTGTGTGTGTTTGGTTTGATGTTAGCTATATAGAAACAAGAGCTAAAACCATCACAAAACTCCTTGGCATATAAGTATATTACCATTTTCGCTAAGCATGGTGTCAAAGTGTAGCGGCGGTATTTGAACCTGGACACCCTGAGCCGAGGGCACGCACTATGCTGAGTATGTGAGACTATAGCAAGGGGGGAAACAGACCATGATAGGATATGCAGAGGCCTAGGACAGGGGTGGCTCATTTGAGGGGCCCATCAGGAGCATAACAATGAAGGAAAAGGATTTTTAATCAATTAAACATTTTAACTTAGAGTGATACTTTAACAAACAAAAAGCCACTGGAACCTTTGACCTGGAGTCTCTCTAAATTACATTTTTGTGTGCTTAAATTAACCCCTCTGAACAGGGAGCCACAAGTTAGGTTCACTTAGTCCAGTGAATTATTTCTCTGGTTATTAACACAAACAGGTAGAAAATTCCAGACCTTGCTCTAGAGTCAGAAGCCATGGACCTGATCCTAAAGACATGACTCAGATGTGGAATCCTGAATAGATGGGTCACACAACCTGTTTTACCCTCTCAGAGTAAGGTGATAATGCCCCTTTCTGGGGGTAGTTTTAGGGTTAATCCTAAGATCTTTTGGGAGCTCTTTCACTGTGAGATGTAAGGTCACCGAAGGATAAGCTCAACACACAAGCACCACAACATCTCCTGGTCCCCTTTTCAGAATTCAATACTGACTCCAGGTTTTCAAAAATCAAACTGAAACTCTCCTGTGTGCCTCCCTTCAAAGCAGGTGAAAGGACACAGACGTGCAGAGCTTGTCTAGGCCCAGCCATGCTCCCCAGAATCAGCTTCAGCTCCAGCAATTTGCCTCTGTAATAGTTTCAACTGGTGGTCAGCGTGGTAGGATCACCTTGGAGACAGAGTCTCTGGACATGTCTGTGAGGGATTTTCTAAGTTAGGTAAAATGAGATGGAAGACCCATCCTAAATATGGTTGGCACTGCTACACAGGCTGGGGTTCCAGGCTTCATGCAAAGAAGAAAGCTGGCTGAGAATGAGTGAGCATTTACTACTTTCTGCTCTCTCACTTAGGAAGCAATGTGACTGGTTAGCCTTCTTATCCTGCTGCCATGCTCTCCTGTCCACCATGGACTGTATCCCCTAAAACTGTAAGCCAAGATAAACACTTCCTCCTTTAAGTTGCTTGTCAGACATTTTGGTCACAGCAACTAGAAAAGGACCTAATATGGCCTCTCTCCTTCCTCTCTGGGGGATAAGTTTCTCTTAAGCTGTTGATATTGCTTCAGAGGATATTTCTGAACACAGTTTCCTAATTATCACCAACACTTACTCTGGCTAATGAGCCTACCCAGATCTGAAACAGCAGCATTGTTATTCGGAACTTAGTAACAGTAGGAAGGAGAAGCCTGTAAGACAAGGATGGGTGGGTTTCCAAGGGTTGGGAGGTCAGGTGACCAAGCAGCCAAACAGCAATACAATCTGTATAATTTGGCAGAACAGTAATCCATGCAACCAAGTGCCTGAGAGTGTACAGATGGAACCACAGGATGAAGCCTAGCTAAGTCTTTATGGCCCCCCAAAGGAAACAAATTAGGTAGCTAGGCAAAAAGACATATTTGGGGGGGGGTGTATCATCAAATCATGTACCTTCCCCGATGTAACATCTATTATTGTGAGTGGAGACGCAGGTAGAAGAGGAGAAAACCCTCTTCCCTCCTTCTAATATACACCAAATTATAACTTCTTCAGAGACCCACCCATTCATGAAAAAACAGCATCTTCTTAAAAACCCCACTGCCCTCAGAAGTTCCATGTTGTATGAAATGTGAGCTACAAACTCAGCACTGTTTTGAAAGCCATTAATCTGACATATGGACTGCAAAGAACAGTAATCAGATTAAGTAACTAATCGGGATGATCAGTGTGAGGCAGCAAAGCCAGGCCTCCCTGTAGGTCACACTGCTCTATGGAGGGTGGCTTTGCATTTCCTCCTTTCACATTAAAAAAAAAAAAAAAAAAAAAAAAAAATGCTTCTGTCTGTATTGGTCATTCTTAATATATTTGTTTTCAAAAGGGAGGAAATTATGATAAATGAACACACAGTTTCTCTATCTTTATTTTTATTATTTATTTATTTATTTATTTTGGTTTTTCAAGACAGGGTTTCTCTGTGTAGCCTTGGCTATTCTGGACTTGCTTTGTAGACCAGGCTGTCCTTGAACTCACAGCAATCCACCTGCCTCTGCCTCCCAGGTGCTAGGATTAAAAACGTGCGCCACCACACCCAGAAAAGGGGGGGGGGGATTGGGGGCAGGGGGTTTGTTTGTTTGGTTTTGTTGTTGTTGTTCCTTTTCTGTACTTTGGTATGTTGTCTGGATTTCTGAGAGACTGCATCCACTGAAACCGGGGTTACAGATACTTGTGAGGAGCCATGCGGATACTGGCAATCAAACTCGGGTTCTCTGGTTCTCTGCTAGAACAAGTGATGTTCATAACCACTGAGCCATCTCCCCAGCCTCTATCTTTATTCTTAACAGATCAAGCTCAGGGACCCTGCCCTCTATCTCTCACTGTTAATCATACTGTGTCTAGGAAAAGAACTCACTTGCCCCAGACAGTGGTGGTGCAACCCTGCTTTTAATACCAGCACCTGGGAGGCAGAGGCAAAGAGGATCTCTGTGAATTAGAAGCCAGTCTGGTCAACAGAGTGAGCTCTAAGACAGGCAGACTACATAAAGAAACCCTGACTCAAAAAAAAAAAAAAAAAAAAGTAACAAATATCAAATCACTTTACCAAAGTTCCTTTATGTATCTGGGAGAAAAATAAAACCAAGCTGAAAAATATTATTTTTAAAGTTCTCACTTGTATTTGAGAATAGTGAAAGGCAGGAGCCAAATGAACCTATGTTACACACAGAAGAAACATTTATATGTCTTTGTTCCACTAAGCACCTGTTTGGTCAGTGCTCCAAAGAAGCTCATTCACACTAAAATCAGTTTGCTAGCCCAGGAATGGCAATTCAAGTACATGGAAAATTTTCTAAAATGATGAAGTTCAGAAAATACTGGAGTTCTGTCAACTTGACACAAGCTGGAATCATTTAAGAAGTGGGAACCACAACTGAGACTGTGGCTTTCGGGCAAGCCCATGGGTTTTGCTTTTTGTTTGGTTGGTTGGTTGGTTTCAGTTTGTTGGTCTTGTTTTGTTTTGATTAATGATTGATGTTGGAGGGCCCAGATGGCTGTGGGCATTGTCAACTTTGGGCAGGTGGTTCTGGGGTGTATAAGAAAGGAGGCTAAGAAAGCCATAAGGAGGCAGCCAGTAAGCGGAACCTCCATGGTCTCTGCTTCTGTTCCTGCCTCCGGGTTCCTGCCTTGAGTTCCTGCCCTGCCTTCCCCTCAGGAGGAACTACAAATGTGAGCCAAGTAAACCCCAATTTGCCTTTGGTCTCAGTGTTTTTATCATAGCAATGAAAGCCTTAACAGAGACATATTTACCCAAACTGAATATAACCCCAGCTCATATCACTACATACATATGAAAGAACAACTCTTCTATGGTATTAAACATTATGTATCACATTATGAAGCCTTATCACAAATCCACAAGAAACAGAATGATGAGCAAGCTGAACCTAGTCAGATCTCTTTCAGTGATGATGGTAACCATGCTCTCCACTCTGTAGTATCAACATCGGGATTCCCCAGTGGGATCCCGTCTGTTTATTTATCACCATTATCAAAACCACATATTCACAAGACAAGCCCAGACCTAAGTCTTAATCTTCCAGGAGCACCAGAGGCAAAGCATAATAATGAGATAAATACAGGGGACTACACCAAAGAACCATTTATCGTGTTTAGCTGAAAATATATGACAAAGCATTTGTTTCCCCATTTTTCCAGGGAAAATCCACTACTCCTTCTTAACCATAATAAAAGCATCACAGCCGGATGTGATGGCACACATCTTTAATCCCAACACTCCGGAGGCAGAGGCAGGTGGATCCCTGTGAGTTTGAGGCCAACCTGGTTGATAATGTGAGTCTAGGACAGCCAAGGCTATACAGAGAAACCCTGTCTCGAAAAAACAAAAAACAAAACAAAATGAAAGCATCACTTTTCTGCCTATTAGTTTCCCAAAATGGTATCTTCACCAAATAACAGAAGGGATTTATCTTCCTGTTTCCCTTCCGGATCAAGTAAGTTTTATTATTTGGCTAAATAAGAACGGCTACTTTTTCCTTCAGGACTTATCAGAGCTTTTAATGCAACTTCATAGATATGTCAAAATCCTACAGCAGCTAAAATCTTGGAGAGAGAAGGCACATTACACTGGGGAGCCGGCCGTGGTGGCGCACGCCTTTAATCCCAGCACTCGGGAGGCAGAGGCAGGTGGATCGCTGTGAGTTCGAGGTCAGGCTAGTCTACAAAGAGAGTCCAGGACAACAACCATGGATACCCAGAGAGACCCTGTGTCATGGAAAAAAATACACTGGGAAAAGTTCTTAAGTAGTTGTGAAGTTAAGTAGCTTTGTAACTTTTGGACACATTTTGGTGTCCTGGATCTGCAACATGGGGAAAATAATACCCCTGAAATAGTTGAGGATTAAATGACATAAACTCTCTGAACCATGTCTGTTGTTCTTGTTACCTACTTTACAAGTTATTCTAAGCATTAGAAAAATATTTACTTCATTGAACTTACATTTCAGGAGTCTTAAGCAGTCTATGAAAGGCCACTGCCATGAACACCAGGAGTCCTAATCACAAAATCTAGCACAAATACAATTTCAACTCACAAGCAGTGTTGAACGCCACCGTGGCCTCAGGATCACAGGGCCTTACCCATTAAGAACACTTTTACTAGCCGTATCTGCTGAGACTAATTAAGAAATAGACATTTGACCTTTGCCCTCTCGGGGATGTGGGGGGGGGGGGGGCGGGGGGGGGAAAGTAAGTTTCTAAACTGGTAAAGAAAAATTGGGCAAGATGAGGTTTATTTTCTTCTGAACTATTCACAGCCTTTGGGGTGCATCTTGGATCTCCAAGAAGGGAGTACATATCTCCCACTGGCATTTAATGAGGAAACTTCCAGTGAGTAACTCTTGGGACTCCTGTTCTGTGGAAACTACTCCAACTCAATGAAAACAACATGTGGAGTCCTTGATAATCTGCTGCACCTAGAACAATGTCTGGTACATCACAGGCTTCCCTTGAGACAATGGTAAAGGGATCCTATACTTTTTTTTTAAGATTTATTTATTATTTATACAGCATTCTGCCCACATGTATGCTATAGGACAGAAGAGGGTACCAAATCTCACTATAGGTGGTTGTGAGCCACCATGTGGTTGCTGGGATTTGAACTCAGGACCTCTAGGAAGAACACACGGTGCTCTTAACCTCTGAGCCATCTCTCCAACCCTATACTCTCTTATTGTTCCCAAACATGCTGGGTTGTGCAGGAAATGTTTTTGGAGGCATTTGTAAGACTAACGTGCCAAGCAACATTCTTGGGGGAAAAGATGCACAGTCGTTGTCTACAGATGCACAGTCGCTGAATGAACATGAATACAGGAAGAGAAGCTAGCTTAGCATCACCGTGGACTGATGTGCAGGACACGTGGTACCCCCCATCTCCTTCTGCTCGGAGAGCAGCAGAGCCTAATAACAGCCTTCACACCCAGGGCCCTGCTTTTCTAACTCTCCCTCTTTTCCTAACAACTCCAAGGCAAGGCCACCGGAGGGAAAGCAGGGGACCAGAACGGCATAGGTACGTTCTGCATGTACTTGAAGCACCGCCAACCCGCCACAACTCCGCTCTTGAGCTCCCGTTTTCCTCCTGACCCATGCAGGAGCCACTTGCTCAACGGCACTATACCTCTCCCATTCAGTATTACCCTTTTCAGTCATTGTACACAACAATACTGCATTTATTAAGTTCCCTTTTGTTACTTTCTCTCCTTTAGCTCACCAGGCTGGACTTGAACTCGCTACTTAGCTGAGGATGGCTTCGAACTACTGATTCTCTTGCCTCTACCTCCCAAGTGCTGGGAGTACAAGAATGCACCCTCATACTGGACTGTAAATTCCTTTTTAATCAACACTATCATTTCCTCTTTTAAGGGGCTTTTTCCTCTTCTCTTTCCCTCCAGGTAGTTTCTTTTCAAATAAATATATCATTTCCCGGTCTACGTTCCCATTCCTCAAGATGAACTTATGATGACTCAGAAGCAAAAGCTCCTTCACATGTGGCCAGATGTCTAAAGATAAGCTAGAAGATGCCATGCTTCATTATCTGAACCAAAAGGCAGCTGTGTTTAAAGGGGGGGGTCTGCGTCTCAGATTTTTGTTCGTATATATATATATATTTTTTTCCTTTCTAGAAATCAACCAAGAGTAACCCAGTTAATGAACAATGAATTATCAAAGTCCCCCGCCCCACATACAAACTTAACAGAGTCCCCTTAAACGGAACTAATTCTGGAAAGGAAGTGCTGAAGTTTATAGCAGGAGCTGTCAAGGCACAGAACTCAGGATGCGGGGGGGAGGGGGGGTGTGCAAAGGGCAGGGAGCCGCTAAGACTCCAAAATGTCTTGCTCCAGGTGCCTCTGCAGACCACACAGGTAACCTCGCCTAGGGCCCTCCTCCCGGACCTCCCCCCAAGGGACAGAGGCATTCCCCCCAGAGCCCAAGGCCCCAGCAAGAGGATCCACATACTGCCTGGAGCCGGCAGGTACCTGGTCATAAGGGGACTTCTCCAGCATCTGCGTACATAGATCGGCGCAGAGCTGGAACTTCCTGCGTCTAAAATAGCTCCAGGCTTTGAGGAGCGGCTCCATCTCCGAGCCCATGGCTGCCCAGGACAGTGCTCCAGAAACCCGAAGCCCGGTACCCTATAGCCAGGCCCCGGGTGGGCGGGGTCCGCAAGCAGCGAACCGGAGGCGTCCGGCTCTGCCGGGCAACGTGCAGCGGCGGGGCCTGGCCAAAGAGGTGGCCTCAGCGCGCCTGAAAACAGGGGACAGAAAAGTCTCCATGAGCCTACCTCAGCCAAAGAGAGTGTGCACAGAATTGGTTGCAAAAATGTGTGCTCTCAAAGACAACTGGTTTCATTAATGTTGAAAAACCCCCATGGTTTTAAAATAAAACAGGTAGTGACTTAGACACCTCTGTTTAGGGCCTCCGTGCTTACAAAAGATGCAGTTGCCTAGCAACCGCCACGTTGCTTACCCAGTAAGTGTAAAAGCCACCTAAATTGACCCAGCCTGTGTCTCTCTCTCATTCCCCCCTCCGCCTCACTCCCACCCCCTTTTCGCTCATTCCTACTGCTCTCGTATTTCTGACTCTAGAAACATAAATGCGGAAACAGCTTCTCCTGTACTATAAATCCCCCCCCCCAAAAAAAACCCTCTCCAGTATTTTTCCATCTCACTCCACCTCATAGTTCAAATTGCAGAGGATTTGAGAGATTGCTTGGTCCAATTCATTCACAAAAAGAGAGATTATTTGCCTGAAATTGCCGGGAGTTAGGGAGCTGGGACTGTAATCTGTGTGACGGCAGGCTGTTGATTTTTAATTCTAAATTTACAGATTGATGTCATTTCCTCCAGAGTAGATAATGTATTGTAAAATGAGATTTGTTTCTCTTGCAATATTTTCTCCCCCGCCCCTTTGGCTTTGGTTTTGTTTTGTTTGTTTGTTTGTTTTTTGTTTTGTTTTGTTTTGTTTTTAATATCAAGGTCCTTGCTATGCATTCTAGGCTTGCTCCCAGTGCAGCCTTCCCCTAGCATGGAGGCTGCAGGCATTTGACACAACAAAAGAACTTTTGAAACACGGTTTATCGGCACCTGTCATCAGTCAACTGTTTTGGTTTTAGTTTTGGCTTATTTTCCTTTTTCAATGCTGAATTTGAGTACAGGTTTTTAGCACGAGCTAGGCAAAGATTCTATCATTGAAATGACTGAGCTGAGTCCCCAGCCCAGAATGCTTTCTTCAGGTGCTGCCCAGCTTTCCTCTACAGATTTACAGAGATGGCAAATACTTAATAGCAAAAGCCAGTAAAACAGAAATGTGGCTAGAGTGAATCTGGTTTCATAGATCATGCCCCTTGCCTCTTTTCTGCCACAGTGGAAGACAGAAATGAAAAACCCCAATAGTAATGAGTTTTCTGACAGTGTCTAAATTTTCCTTGCCAGGTAACAATCAGCAAATACAGATCTCTTGCAGTCTTCTCAAACCACAAGAGAATTACGATGCAGGCATTCTATTTAATCCAAGTAGCTTTTGCAGATACCAAACTGAAGAATACATTTCAAAACTAAGGAATGGATCTTGAATGTTTCTTTTCTCCTTTTCTAAGCAATCCTTCTGAAATTTGTGCATTTGGGAAGTGAAAAATGGTAAAGAGTATGAGTTTTACAGTGGCGTTTAATACTGGTCCATTTGTGTTTCCCTGGGAGTGACTCTAGAGATGTATTTTATGAAAAGGTCCCAGTGAGGCAGTCTATGAGAAGGTCATGGTTTCAGGAACTTATGTGTTGGTACATGGCAGCTGCAAGAGTTCATGGCAGGGGGGAGGGGCGGCAGCGGCTTTTATTTTCTGGTTCCTATGTAAGTGATTCTCAACTCTTTTACCCCAAACTGACTGTGAAACAACCAGTTCTGCCTCATCCTCTAGACTGATGTGGTTAAAAGTATGGACCTCCACAGTGTATGTATAGTTTTAATTCCTCTTAGGTTACTTTATTTTATGTGCATAAGTGCTTTGCTTGCATGTATGTCTGTCTAGCCACCATGTTGGTGACAAGTGCCTGTGGGGGCAGAAGAAGACATCTGGTTCCTGGAACTGGAGATATCGAGTGTCGTGATCTGCCTTGTGGGAGCTGGAAGTAAAAGCCTGCGTCCTCTGCAAGAACCAGTGCCCCAACTTCTGAGCCATCTCTCGAGCCCTATGAACATATTTTTTTTAATTTTCAGAATAACTTGAGATTTGCATTTTAAAATAATGCGCAGACAAGACTGAGTTCGATGTATTCCTTACCCAGTTCTCCCTGTCTCCCCATCGTCAATATTATGCTTGTCACAACTAAGGAGCCAACACTGATACATTATTAAGCAAATGCCATAGTCATTTGGATTTCAGGAATATCCTGCCAGTGTTCCTGGCATTTCAAGTATTGAGCAATGCTTTTTTTCCTTTTCTTTCTTCTTCTTCTCCTCCTCCTCCTCCTTCTTCTTCTTGTTATTATTGTTTATTATTATTAATTTGTAACATACATCCTCTTAAAATCTTCTTCAACTGTAGCAAACTCCAAATGAAGAAGCCCTACAAAACTAATCCAAAATCCCCAAAACAAAATCTTCTCAAGTTCTACACAGGAGCTATATTACATTAACCTCAAATTGCTGACCATCTGCCAAGATCCATTTCCCTCCTGCAGTGCTCCAATGAAGCCGCCACCTGTTATTTTGGAAAAGCTTTTTGAAAACTGAAAATACAATTAATAACCATCCCCTCTGATTCTAAATTTGCTTTCTTAACTCTGAATTTCACAGGCAATTACACATTCACTAAGGTGATTCAACTAGGTGTCCTTAGGAATATTTATCGGGTCCTTTCGATTCAGACCACACACAATAGCTCGAACAGCTCTAAATTAAGTACATAAAGAGAGTTGATTCATTCAATTGCTTTTTCTATCAGGCTTCTTGTACTCAGCAAATCATATTCTACAGTCTGAAAACGAATTAATTTTCAACAATGGAAGTAAGATTAGGACACCATTGGTATAAATTCTATTTATGCAACAAGCAGCTTCTAGCCCTATCTTATCCCGATGGGAGTGAATATGAGGTGAAAGAGCATCACTTTCTATTTAGTGCCAAGGAATTATGGCAGAGTCCTTCAACATTAATAGTAATAATAATAATAATAATAATAATAATAATAATAATAATAATAATAATTTTAAAAGATGGAGTTTTTAAAAATAAAACAATATCTCCTCACATGTTACATACATAGGGAATCATGGAATAATATTTGAAATGTGGGGGCTGGAGAGATGCTCAGTGATTAAGAGCACTGTCTGCTCATCCAAAGGATCCAGATTCAATTCGCAGCACCGACATGGCAGCTCACACCTGTCTGTAACTCCAGTTCCAAAGGATCTGATACCTACAGACTAATGCACATAAAAATAAATAAATAATTTTTTAAAATATTTGAAATGCAAAATATAAGTACTTTTAAAAAGTGTAGTAATATGGTTCTTATATCTCTACCTTTAGCCAGGTGTGGTGGCACATGCTTGTAATCCCAGCACTCAGGGAGGCAGAGGCAGGTAGATCTCTGTGAGTTCAAGCCCAGCCTGGTCTACAAAGCAAGTTCAGGACAGCCAGGGCTACACAGAGAAAACCTGTCTTGAAAAAAAAATTTTAAGCCCTCTACCTTTGATCTGCCACAAAGACTCACGTGTCCAATGAATAAGAAAATATCTTTGATTTGACTAGAGTATTGGTTTAAAAAAAAAAAGTTTCAAAACTTTACCACCAGAAATCTACACTTCCTACCTGGACTGAAAACCTCTCCGGTTCTAACTATGGACTATTTCTCTGAGTGTGTGTAATCCCATACTCAAGTGACCCCGATCTCCTTGCTGCCCCTTACTGGACTTAGCAAGAGCATTGTACATCGTTTTCTGCCATACTTTTGAGCAGACACTTTCCTGCCTTGCTCTGTGAAGATGCCCACATTGAAATAGTACTTCCTTGACCAGACCCCTTTTCGAACCATCTGCATTTTGTTTCAAGGCCCTATCATTAAAGATTCCTTCCATTCCCAAACTTTTTCTTGAGACAGAGTCATATATAGCTCCAAACTAGCCTTGAACTATGGAGGCAGCACTAGTCTTGAAACTCCTGCCTCCTCCTTCAGGGCTGGGATAACAGGTGTGCCGTACTGTGCCTGCCTTTCTTTTACCAATATTTAATTGGTTCCTCTGATACTTTTCAGTACTTGGTCCTTACCTTGGGTTTCTGTGTTCATCCCCCACAGGGTCCAAATATACTAAAACTACTGCTAACTTGGTTTATAGAAAATCCCCCTCGTTAGATGTGACTACCCTCTATGTCTTATCAATTCTGATCTTATCAATTCTTATCAAGTCTGATCATCCTACCTACCTTCATCAGGAATCCCGTTAAGTGAACTTAGCAAGAATTCTTCCTAGTTCTAATGTCACCTTAGAGATTTTTCTCTTTATGGCTGTGCTGGTCACTTTTGATCATCTTGACACAAGCTAGCGGGGGGTGGGGTGGCAGGGGGTGGCGGGGGGGTGGAGGAGAGAGAGAGAGAGAGAGAGAGAGAGAGAGAGAGAGAGAGAGAGAGAGAGGAGGTCCTTAATTAATAAGATGTCTCCATCATAATGGTAAGCAAGTCTGTGAGGGCATTTTCTTGATTAATAATTGTTATAGGAAGGCCTAGCCCACTGTGGGTAGGGTCACCCCTGTACAGGTGGTCCTGGTGCTATAAGAAAGCAAGCTGAGCAAGCCATAAGGAGCAAGCACCAAGCAGTATTGTCCCACAGTCTCTGTTCAGTTCTTGTCTCTAGGTTCCTGTCTAGAGTTCCTGCCTTGTCTTCCCCCAACAGACTGTGACCTTGGATCTAGAAGCCAAATAAGCACTTTCCTCTCTGAGTTGCTTTTGGCCTTGGTCTTTATCACAGCAACAGAGAGCATACTAGGACAATAGCTCTCTATACCCAACAGCTCAGCCTTTTCCTTGA